>NC_137039.1:34747660-34812660 GCF_032717465.1 Coenobita brevimanus
CAGAATGAAAAAAATACACACACAGCTCCAGTTCCTCCACCTTAACTTGGCCCAGATTTTCGTCCTTTTGCAGCTTATTGCACGTAGCTCAGTGGCAGACTAACAAAATACTATGGTTCTACATCCTTTCTATAGCACTTCTTCGTGACAAGCATCATATTCTAATCACTTGTTGCAACTGAGTATTTATGGGTAAGGGATGGTAATTTTAGGCCACGTTAGAGTAAATAGGGTAGACTAAGTAGCTTAAGTGAATACGTTAGGGGATGAAGATATATGTAAATGATGAGTAAAGTGAAAGAGAATGAAAATGTAGGAAAATAAATATGTAAATGAGTAAGAGTGAATAAATGAATGAGGGAAAGAGGAAGTGAACGGCTGAATGAATGGATGAAGGAAGACGGTAATCAGAGGGAGCAGGGGAGGGGGCAGGTAGGAGAGAAGATACAAGGAGGAAGGGATAGGGGAGGGAAGGAGGAGGAAGAGAATGGAAGGTGAGAGAGAAGGGGGTAGGGAAAGATAAGAGAGAGAGAGAGAGAGAGAGAGAGAGAGAGAGAGAGAGAGAGAGAGGGGGGGGAGAATGAAAAGAAAGGTAAGAAATTCGGGCAGAAAGGGAAGGAGATGGGGAGGGAAGGAGGAAGTGGAGGGGAGAGGGAAAGGGAAGGGGAGAAGGGAAGAAGAATGAATTGGGGAGATAGGTAGGAAAAGGGGAAGGGGAGAAGAGACATGGAGAGAAGGTGGAGGGAAGAATCATGGAGGGAGAGAGAGGGAGAGACACAGAGAGACGGGGAGGGGAAGATCAGGTGGGGGTGGGGTGCAAAAGAGAGGGGTGGGGGGAGAGGGAGGGGTCAGTGCCAGGAAGGAAGCAACCCCCTCCCCCCACTCACCTAACCCCACTCATTTTAAGGTCAATTGTGGTCATGCTTCACCCCTCTCCTGACCCCTTACCTCTCCCCCTCCTCTTCCTTCCTCTCTCTCTCTCTCTCTTCCCTGCCCCAGCCTCGGATCGAACTCGCGTTTAATCAGACACCAGACCACTTCCCATACCACTTGACACACTACGATCCTACTCCTTAATAGTTTTTCAGGGCACGAGGGGAATACGTGGGTGGAACTCTTTACACGTTAAAGCCAGGGTGTTAAAAGTACGAATCAGGGGATAAAATAATAATAATAATAATAATAATAATAATAATAATAATAATAACGATAATAATAATAATAATAATAATAATAATAATAAATAAAAATAATAACAATAAAAGTAAAAACGAAAATACTGCCCCCCCAAAAAAAAAATATATATATATATATGTAAGAAGCAAATCAAAACCATACATACATCACTACTCCAAAATTAACAGGACCAAATTAATGCACACAAGATCAAGTCAACAAGAAAAAAACAAACAAACCAAACAACAAGAACAACAACAACCACAAGCACAATCAGAACATCACAACATATACCAAGGATGTAATACAATATCCCCCCCCCCTCTCTCTCTCTCTCTCTCTCTCTTTCTTTCTTTCTTTCGAGAATGTGGGTGGCGTGTAAGGGGGAACTGGCTCTCACACCGCGGTACTGGGGAAGGGGGAGGGAAGGGGAGAAGAGAGGAAGGGGGAAGGGAAAGGAGGGGAAGGAAATGAAAAAAAAAACAATTAGGAAGAGGAGAAGGACACTAAAAAGAAGAGTGGAGAAGTGGAGGAGGGGGAGAAAGGGGGTGGGGGGGCGTGGGGAGGAGGGGGAGGGACGGGGACAGGGATAGGAAAGGAGGGGGAGGGACGTGGGAAGGAGTGAGAGGAGGGCGAGGGTAGGAGGACAGACATGGGGAAGGAGAAGGAGAGAGAGAGAGAGGAGGGCAAAGAAAAGGTGGGAGGGAGGGGCGAGGAAGTGGAAGAGACGGGATGGGAAGGGAATGGAGGGGAGGAAAGAGAGACTGACAGGAAGTGAAGAACAACAAGGAGATGAAAAGGAGGAGGATGAAGATACGGGGGAGGAGAGGAAAGAGGTAGAGTAGGGGAGGGAGGGGGAGGGGGTAGGGAGGGATTGGGGGGAGTGAGCGTGGGTTAGGAAGTGGATGACAAGAGGGAGGAGGAGGAGGAGGAGGAGGAGGAGAAACAGAAGTAGGAGGGGAAAAGGAAAGTGAAAAAAAAAGGAAAGAAGTAGAGGAGGACATGAAGGGAAGAAGGAAATGAGGAAGAAATGGAGAAGAACTGGGATTCGCTAAGGATGTAGAAAGAAAATGAAGGGAAGAAACAAAAGGAGATGAGAAGGGAAGAGAGAAAGACACAGAAGCGGAGGAAGAAGGACGAAAGGGAGAAAGAGAAACAGATGATGACGAAAAGTCTGAGAGAGAGAGAGAGAGAGAGAGAGAGAGAATGCTACAGCCCTGATCCCTCCCTCACCATCAGGAAATACTTGTGTAAGGGAGGGGGAGGGGGAGGGGGGAGGAGAAGGGGGAGGGGAGAGGGAGGGTGGGGTTGGAGTGGGTAGAAGAGAGGGAAGAGGGTGAAGGGGGAAGACGAAGGGGAGAGAAGAGAAGGGACAGAGAAGGGGTAGGGGGGAGAGAGGAAGAGGGTGGGGAAAGGGAGAGAGGGAGGGAGAAGGGAGGAAGAGAGTCGAGGGGCAAGAGGAGACAGAAGGGAGAAGGAAGTTGATTGAAAGAAGGAAAAGAGAGAGAGACAGGGAGGAGGGGAAAAAGAGAGGAGAGATAGGAAGGGCGAGGGGAGAAGGAATGAGAGGGAGGAGGAAATAGAAATAAAGTAGAAAAATGTATGTGAAGAAGAGAAAAGTAAGTCACGGAGGAGGAGGAGGAGAAGGAGGAGGAGGATGGGCAGGGGTGGGGTGTGGGAGACAGGGGAGAAGGGAGGTGGAGAAGGAAGGGAGAGAATAAAGGAGAAGGAGAATGGGGGAGAAAGAAAAAGGGAAGGGGAGAGAATGGAGTGGGGGAAGGGGAGAAGTGAGGTGAGAAAGGAGATGAGTGGGAGGGGAGAATAAAAGGAGGAGATGGAAGGAAAGAGCATGGGGAGAGGGAAGAGACAGAAGAGAGTGAGGAGAAATGGGGAGGAGGGGGAGACAGGAGATAAAAGAGGAGGAAAGGAGACAGAAGAGGGATGTTGGAGGAAGGAAGGAAGGAGATAAGATGAAGGAGGGAGTGGAAGAAGGAAGGAGGGAGATGAGGGAAGGGGGGGAGGACAGAATATGGAGTGAGAGAGGGAGAAGGAAGGAAAGGGAAGAGAGGAGTGATGGAAGAGAGGGGGAATGGGGTGAAGGAAAAGGGAGGGGGAGGGGAAAGAAGGAAGGAGAGGGGAGGGAGAAGGGAGAGGGGAAGTGGAGAAAGAAGGAGGCAGAGGGAGGAGAGAAGGAAGGAGAGGGAGGGAGGAGAGAAGGAAGATGCTGGTTATGGAGGGAATGAGAGCAACAGACGGAAGATGGTAACTGAGAAGACCAGAAATGCCAGCAAGCAAAAACTATCAGCAAGAAAATAAACGGTGATATTTTTAAAGGATAAATAATAATAATAATAATAATAATAATAATAATAATAATAATAAACATGAAAATAATAATAATGACTACCCTTGCGACACCCACATATTCGACAAGTCCTTAAAATTCTCTCTCACTCTCTCTCTCTCTGTCTCTGTCTCTCTCTCTCATCATTTAAGAACCATAATGTCAAAGTTGTTGAAATAATCAGAAGGTCACGTATATCGAAATAAAAAATCATCATTATCATCACAACCACTGCCATCATCACCACTGTACCAACCATCATCAACACCATCACGATCATCACCACCATTTTCGTCCTCACTACCACCAACACCACCACCATCATCATCACCACGGCCATCATCTCCACCATGACAAGACAATTTCCGGCTAGTTTAGACGCGAGATAGATCCAGAAATAAGAAAAGGAAAAGAACAGCATGAGAATAAGATAGGAAAACAGGAAAACACAAAACTGGGAAGGTTGGATCAGAAACTTACAGAAAAAAAAGAATGAAAAAAGAATACGGATGTTAAAAAGTGTGACAATACTGTAGGTGTGATCCATATACACGTATTTCGTATCGAAAATATAAGCAATACAATTTTCAATCTCTGCTTTTAAAACTCAACAAATATTACCCATCATCCTGACCTTCTTCCTCCAAAAATACTATCGCAAAACCTCAAAATAATAATCACAGAATCTATTTAAAAATATCAAAATATAACTCACAAATGCAAGTACAATTCAGTTAACACAAACACCAGCATTATCCCAATTCCCTGCCCTGGGCTCGATATAATATTTTGTTTATGCGAAAATCACGTGATCACCAAAGTAAGTGGACAAAATGGCAGTCGGGTGGAAAAGGTAATTATCATGCTTTCGAGTAACACACTGTCTGACAAGGACTCGCTTAAGGAATTTATTCAGGAAAAACCCAAAGCATTTCTATCCAGACTCTCTCACACCCCTTTCCTGTCCACCTCTGTAATGCAAGAAGTAAAGGGTATTCTCAGCCTCTTATGCAAACAACAGAACTCTTACGTATTCCCTTGTACCTGGATAAAAAAATGCATACATACATATTACTGTTGCTGGTTCTTTCATTTCGCACAGTAAAAGAGTTAGGCATATCTTAGAACAGACACGCATTCAGGGAGAGTGAGAGTGAGCGCAAATGCCCTCCACATGAAGCGAGGTGAAAGTGGGTCATGAAAGTGTGTGTGTGTGTGTGTGTGTGTGTGTGTTTGCAAAAGTGAGTGCCTGGGGGTAGCTAAGGAGTGGCGGTGGTCAGGTCAGGGAGGGTGAGAGAGGGCGCGGCACCTGTCTGGTCGGGGTCACAGGAGCGGTGTCACTTTAACCTTCCACAGAGCAAAATGTTACAAATCGACCGACATTACATTTTTTGAAACCATCATTAACAAAAGGGCCTCCAATTCGACAAGGCTTCAGAATATCATAAGTCGTTTCAGGCCTCGTTCAACTCCAGACGAGCTTGGGGACACACACACACACACACACACACACACACACACACACACACACACACACAAAATCGTCCAGTCAAATAATTTCCGTCATTCTACTGGGGATTTTTTTTTTTTTTTTTTTTGGCTTAGGAACGACTTTTAGAACCCCTTCAGGAGCTGGGGGGTCACCTCGCACTTAACCCTTTCAGTACGATGTCTTATGCTACACCCAGACGATTGTTATCAAGGTATGAGCGACTTTTCGAACTGGGGGGGGGGAGGTAGATGAGCCTTAATTCCTTAACGAGACAGAATAACAGAGAAAAAATTATGAAGGAGCAACATGGAAAATAAATCGCCGAGGAAAAGGTGCACGAACCCTGAAAAAAAAAAAAAAATAGTCCTGAAAAAAATCTATCCATTCCTTTAGTTCGACGATTTTTTCATTTATTCTAACCACCACTAGACAAGTTAATCCTGCACTAATAAGACTCCTCGTAGTAAAGGGGCTAATTCACTAACTCCTCCGTTTAATCAAGCTAAAAAATAATGCTAACTTTTTGGCTAAATTTGTAAGTTAGAGGAGAAATCATCAAAGGATAAAACTGGGAATAACAGAGATAATTTTGGAAGCTGGAAGGAAAATTACCTGGGGATAAATTTGGGACTAACAGAGATAATGTCCAGTCCCAAACCTGTCCTCTAACAGCTGGGGTTCGATCACGCTACCGTATGAACAGCCTGCCTTTCATATAATACTAGGGAGGAAGTAAGGGGGGAAGGAAGTGAGGAAGGAAGGAGGGAGGGAAGGGAGTACGAGTGGAGGAAGGAAGGAAGGAACGAGGGGAGGGAGTAAGAGTGGAGGAAGAAAGGAAGGAGGGATGGAAGGGAGTACGAGTGGAGGGAGGAAGGAGGGAAGGAAGGAAGTAAGAATAGAGGAAAGAGGAAAGGAAGGATAGAAGGAGCGAAAGTGGAAGGAAGGAAGTTAATATTTTACTACCAACCTCTTTATTATCTTTTTATTTAACTTTTCGTCTCCCTCCCTCCCATCCACCATCATTACTCATCCATTTAAATCCATTGCTTCATCCCCCATATCTGTTTGCATCTGATTATTATTCATCTCAGTTCCGCATTTCCTTCATCTCCCATACCTATCTATATCTCATTATTATTCGTCCCAGTTCCGCATTTCCTTTCATTACTCTTTAGTCTGTTCTCCTTCTCGTCATCTTCACATTTCTTAGTGTCCTTAATTCACGGTCATTTCCCACTTCCTTTCCTTTCTTTAAATTACTTCTTAACCTCATTTCCTCTCACCTTCTTTACCGTCTTGTATTTTTATTTTTTCTTTGTTTTCCTGCGGCGATACAAACACCTCCTGGAATTCTTTGTAACGGAGGCCTTTGTACTCCGGAAACTGGGTGAACAGACGGGAGGCGGTGTGTGTGTGTGTGTGTGTGTGTGTGTGTGTGTGTGTGTGTGTGTGTGTGTGTGTGTGTGTGTGTGTGTGTGTGTGTGTGTGTGTGTGGAGAGAGAGAGAGAGAGAGAGAGAGAGAGAGAGAGAGAGAGAGAGAGAGAGAGAGAGAGAGAGAGAGAATATAATCACCTGGAGGAAACCAAAAAAAACAGAGGACTTTATCGTAACAAGATGATTGGCCGAAATAGAGAGCTGGGGCCGATAGACAGAAGGAAAAGATAGACGTGGGCGATAGATAGAAAGACATAGCATTGGAGATACAAGGCTTCATCGCTGGCTGGTACGGGAACGACGATAACAGTGATAAGAAGAAGAGATAAAGATGTGAAAAATAATGGGATATTTTTTTTTCTCTCTTTTTTGTTGCAATGGCCGGATGTAAGGAGGTCAATTGCATATGCTGACGGTGGGGGAGGGTGAGGGAGCGGTGGGGGGGAAGATAAGGGGTGGTGATAAGAGAAGGGGTGGATGAAAGATAAGGAGAAGGTGGGGGATGAAGGGGAGTGAGAAGTGGGTGAGGGATAGTGAGGAGAAGTGAGTGGGGGTGAGGGGTGAGAAGTGGATGGGGATGAGGGGGAGTGAGGAGAAGTGGGTAGGGGTGAGGGGTGAGAAGTGGATGGGGATGAGGGGGAGTGAGGAGAAGTGGGTGGGGGTGAGAAGCAGGTGGGGGTGAGGGGGAATTTGAAGTGGGTGAGGGGGAGAGAGAAGTAGTGGGTTAGGGGGTGAGGGGGAGTGAGAGGTGGGTGGGTGACTGTGAGGGAGATGGAATGAGTGAGGGTGAGGGAGCTGGAGTGACTGAGGCGGGGAGGGGGGGGGGGAAGGAAAGAGGGATGGGATGTCGAAGGAAGAGAAAGGGAGGAAGGATGGAGAGAAAATGAAAGTAAGGGAGTGAGGGAGGGAAGAAGAAAATGTATATTGAAAAATGAATGTAAAAAAGAATGAAAAGCAGGATAATAAATGGGAATGAGAGGAGAAAGAGATGGTGTGCGAAAGAGGAAACATAAGAGATGAAGGTGACTGAGGAAGAGGAGAATCAGGAAAGAAAGGGTTTAAGAGCAAAAGGAATCTTAGATGATACTGAGGAAGGAAAGAGGATGGGGTGAAGGGCGAGGTGAATATGACAGGGAAAAATCAGGCCAGGCAGGTTGAGGTGAGAAGAGAAAGGAGTGAATGAATGAATGGTGAGAGTATGGAGTGAGTGAGTGGTGAGGGTGAGGCAGTGGAGGAAGGAAATAAAGATGTAGAGAGGAAGCGCGAGAGAATGGATAGGAAGCGCAAGATTGGTCAAAGGAAACGGGGAGGAAAGGTGATGGGTGTGGGATGGGGGGAGGGGGATGGTGAAGGGTGTGGGATGGGGGGATGAGAGGAAGGGGTGAGATGGGGAAAGGGAGGGTGGTGTGGAAGGGGAATGAGAGGGGGTAAAAGATGGATGTGGGTAGGGAGGAGGAGAGGGGGAATGAAGGGTGGATGGAAATGGGAATGAGTGGGAAATGAGAGAAGTCAAGGGTGGGTAAATAAACAGGGAACAAGAGTGAGGTGAAAGAAGAAATATTTTAGATGAAGAAGGAGGAGGAGGAGGAAAAGGTGAAAAAAAAATACCCTTCACCTTATTCCTCCTTTCCTCCCAACTCCACTTCTCACCTAATTTCCTCTTCCTTTTCCTCCTCCCCCTCCACTTCTCCTCCCCTCACACTCCCCCTCCCCTTACCTTCCACTTCCCCTCCCCCTTCTCCCCACCCCCCCAAAGAACCTTCCACGTGTGATAAAGCAGACAGATTTTATGAATGAACTCCCTACTCTGGCACACTGATAAGAAGAAGGCTCCACAGATAACACACACACACACACACACACACACACACACACACACACACAGTCCTTAGTAAGTGATCTTTTCTTAACCCCTTCAGTCCTGTAACCTATTCATTTTGTATTCTACCTCCAGACGATTTTACTCAACTTACAAAGGATCTCAAAAACTGACTGGCCTTTGAAAAAAAAAATCTCCAAGCTAAATAAAAATCCTCTGAAGTCAACATAACGAAAAAAAAGGACGATTTTCCTCACCTGAGGGGAAAAACTCGGAGTGAAGGGGTTAGAAGCCATCACCAAACCCCCTTGGCCCAAGGATGTATTTGTTTTATTCTGGTTTACGCAAGACGATTTTATTCAGCTGTGGGACGACTTACTGAGAGAGAGAGAGAGAGAGAGAGAGAGAGAGAGAGAGATAGCGGGTGTGATAAAAGCGGTAATGGTTGCATCACAATAACTACCCGGTCTTTCCAAATCCTCTTCCGGCTGACTGATTGGGGCGGAGGGGAGGGACGGAAGGGGAGGAGAGGAGAGGAGAGGAATGGAGACGAGAGGGAAGAGGGAGAGGGATGAGCGGGGCAGGGAGAATAACAGAACAACGGGAAGGAAGGAGAAAAGGGGAAGGGGAACTTGGTAAAAGGGGAGAAGGGGCAGGAAGTAAGAAAGTGAAGGAGACGAGAAGATGGGATGCTCAAGGAAGGAAGATGAGAAGCGGAGGAGATGGAAAGATGGAAAAGAGAAGAATAAAGGAAGAGAAAATGAAGAGTGTAAAAAGTTGGGGAAGATGGGGGGTTAGAGGAGAGGTAAGAAGACGGAGGGAGGGTCACAGTCTAATTGGAAATATTTATCAAGTGTCATATTAGCTTGTACTTTGACAATTTTGTTTAGATTATATTTCCAGTCAGTATGGTTTTTCGTTTAATTTGTTCTTTAATGCAGGAATTTTGTCACCTTTCATTCTCTCTCTCTCTCTCTCTCTCTCTCTCTCTAACACACATACACACACACACACACACACACACACACACACACACCAGCAGATGTACGCTGCACCCTTACCACAATCACATACACCAACAAATGTGCTGGTAGATCACACACACACACACACACACACACACACACACACACACACACACACACACACACACACACACACACACCGCTTTATCACCTTTGACGTCAGCACAGCACAGTACATATCGATTTATCACCTTCTTAAGACCCAGGATAAGACGATGCTAAGTTGTACAAGACGACAAAAAAATCTAGAATCACTCCCAACTTCCCAGCCTTTGACGTCAATGAGGGAGGGTTGCTGATAAGGGCGCGTTATGGGATGGATTATCTCAGGAACGGGGTAACAGTATGTGTGTTCAGACCCAGATTCATAAACACACCAAACCCTTTCAGCCCTTGTTTCTTTCTTTTTCTTTTATTCCAAACACCTATGATTAACACCTTCAATCCGGTGACGTGTTTTATTGATATTTTTGCTGCCTCCTGGTGACTCTCTCTCTCTCTCTCTCTCTCTCTCTCTCTCTCTCTCTCTCTCTCTCTCTCTCTCTTTTCTCTCTCTCTCTCTAATAAAGAAGTAAATAATCTAATAAGTCTATTTATCTATCTATCTATCTACAGTCAGGCGCCTCAATCCCGTTAAGGGGTGGCCACAAACAAATCGCCTCCATGTCGCCCTGTCCCCTGCCATTTCGCTGCCCTCCCCCCAAACCCTCTCTCTCATACACTCCATCCTTTCACCTCATACTCGGTCTACATCTATGTCAAACCATTAAATGAGATTGATTTTAAATTTTTTCTGTTTGGTTTCCCTGAACTAAATAAAAACGAGACAGAAAGTAAATAAAGAGCTTGTGTTTTGCAAGTAATGGGATAGAGAGGCAGACAGACAGTGAGACAGACAGAGGAAGAGAAATAAGTGGGTAGTGAGACAGACAGAGGAACAGAAACACGAAGACAGTGTTGCTGAATGTGGGGGAATAAGAGAGAGTATGTGAGTAAGTGAATGTGTGAGTGAGTGAGTGAGAGAGGGAGTACGAGAATGAGAAAGTAGGCAACAGCGAGGCCGTGTGAGTGAGAATGAGATACAGGGAGTGACAATAGACAGTGAGTGACATACGTAGAGATAGCACCGAACGTTTGCTCTCTCTCTCTCTCTCTCTCTCTCTCTCTCTCTCTCTCTCAATAACTTACACAAATATATATGAATTAATCTCTTAGTCAATATAAAAAAAAGAAATATTTACATGCATACAATAAGTTAATGCATGTACAGTATATATTCGTCTATTCCATCAGCCGGCAGTGTGAATTTTGGCAGGGCAGTATGGAGTATGGCAGTGTGGAGTATGACTGTGTAGATCATGGCGGTATGAAATATGCCTCTGTAGGTCATGGCAGTGGAGTCTGGCAGTGTGATATGGCAGGCTGTATCGTAGTGTGACGTGGCAGAGTGACATGGCAGTGTGACGTGGCAGAGTGTCATGGCAGTGTGACGTGGCAGAGCAGAGTATGGCAGTGTAAATCATGACAGAGTGGAGGATGACAGTGTGAAGTATGGCAGTGTGGAGTACGGTAGCATGAAGTATGGCAGTGTGGTGTATGACAATGTGGAGTATGGTAGTGTGGTGTATGACAATGTGGAGTATGGCAGTGTGGAGTATGACAATGTGGAGTATGGTAGTGTGGTGTATGACAATGTGGAGTATGGCAGTGTGGAGAATGACAATGTGGAGTATGGTAGTGTGGTGTATGACAATGTGGAGTATGGCAGTGTGCAGTATGACAATGTGGAGTATAGCAGTGTGGAGTATGACAATGTGGAGTATGGCAGTGTGCAGTATGACAATGTGGAGTATAGCAGTGTGGAGTATGACAATGTGGAGTATGGCAGTGTGGAGTATGGCAGTGTGAGGTGTGGCATAACTCACTCCACATTTTAACACCCTGATAATAACACATGGTATACCTCACGTCCCTGTCCCTGCTTCCACCCTTCATGATGTTACCCTGCACGTGCCTACCCTCACACATACATACCTTGCACGTGTTCATCGCCGCATACACCTCTCTCTCTCTCTCTCTCTCTCTCTCTCTCTCTCATTGCACCATCAAGAGCATAGGGGCGCTGGGCTAGGCAGTTCAATTTTGATATTTACGAATTGTGACCGGTCCGCCTTCCCTGAGCGGTATATGAGCGATAACTCCCAGCTAATCCTCGGACTTAAACCCTCCTTTGCCACATCAGGATAAGAGCCTAAACCCACTAGACTACCAGGCGTCCATTGTAGGTTATATGGTTACCACCCCAAATATCACTCAGTGCAGTATCACTGGAAAGCAGTAGCACTTCATTTTGTGAATGGATGGTGGCCGTTCCAATTATCAATCTATCTACACACACACACAATAATTTAGTAAGTGAAAAGTGGGTGTCCCAACTATCTATTCACACACACACACACACACACACACACACACACACACACACACACACACACGTGGAACATTTGAGAGGTTCCTGGTAATGATAAGCTTTAGGGTTTATCCAATGCTCATAATTGTGCATGGTGACACTCTTTACCCTGTGAACTCAGGTGGAAACACACACACACACACACACACACACACACACACACACACACACACACACACACACACACAGGCTATCTATGCATTGCGCACATGCTTGCTCTCACACCCACACGCACACATGCACACCTACACAATCTGATGCTCAGGTACATGCATACATATATAATTACTCTGGACAGACAGACCGAGAGACAGACAGATAGACAGATAAAGATACAGGCAGCCACAGAAAGACGGAGAGACAGACAGACAGACACTGATAGATAAAGATACAAGCAGCGATAGAAAGACGGAGAGACAGGCAGACAGACAGACACTGATATAGATACTGGTAAACATACTACTAGACAGACGTGGACAAATTGAGAGAGATAGAAACAGGTAATTAAATCCTCTCTCTCTCTCTCTCTCTCTCTCTCTCTCTCTCTCTCTCTCTCTCTCTCTCTCTCTCTCTCATCAATAGGGTTACAAAGTACAAGGACATTACATCATTTCACAGTAAAAAGATAACATCCTGAACTGCACTAACCCACCTCCGCACCAATCTCTCTCTCTCTCTCTCTCTCTCTCTCTCTCTCTCTCTCTCTCTCTTATTTTACAGTCTTAGTAAAAAGCATATACCGCAGAATATATATATAAAAAGCAACTCCAAACTACATTATCCAACCCTCCCCCAAGAAACAGAGAAACAAAATCATTCCACATAACATAATGCTACTTAATCCAAAAAAAAAATCTACTTTATCTATCAACCTATCTACATATTGCCAGACGCGTTACATACATAAAAAAATAATAATAATAATAATCCAAACTACACCAGAAGTCAAAAAAAAAAAAAAAAAAAAAAAAAACTCACTGCAACAAGGTGAGGTGGCGCGATGCAGTGGGGGGATAGGGGAGGGGAGGGGGAGGGGGGTTGAGGTGACTGGTCAGGAAGGTGATAACTGATTTATGATAAGGTGATAACAACGAGCTGAGTAATGTCAATGGTTTATTTATGTGGCTGGCATTATTATTATTATTATTATTATTATCGGTATTATTATTATTATTATTATTATTATTATTATTATTATTATCGGTATTATTATTATTATTATTATTATCATCATCATCATTATCATTGTTATTATTATTTTTTTCATTGTTACTATTACGATTGTACTGTTAATCATCACTACTGCTGTTGTTGTTGTTGTTTACTTTCACAGTTTACCTCTACCTGACTTTACCTATCAAATCTATTCTGTTTTTTAGCCCAATAACTCATCATTATAACCCTCTTATTACGATATGCTTTTTTTATTCTTGGAGGTCCTGTCCAATAATAAATAAAATCACCCGAAGAGAGCAAGATTAAAGTGCAAAGAAAATGGTTATGAGGCTCAAGGGGTTACTACAGTATAGATGACTCGTTATGATACACGGAACTTCACATGAGTAGTTCCGAACCTACAAATAAACTTCTAATTACAATAACTTCCCTCACATGAACAATCCAAAAAAAACTTTAAACCTCATCTAATCACAAACAAAATTATTTACCATTATCTCTGAGCTGGAAATAATCTATGACTATTTTAACTTCGAATATATTAATCAGGCGACTCCACGTTCAGAAATTATTCCACAATTATTCTTACTCCCACACACAGCAAAAACGCTAAAAGAAGAACTGGCCTACTGCAGTTATCCTATGTTCTTGTGTTCTTGTGTTGTAATGCTTCTGTGTTCTTCTGTTCCTATGTTATTATGTTATGTTCTTGTGTTCTTGTGTCATTATGTTCTTGTGTTCTTCTGTCATTGTGTTCTTATGTCATTGTGTTCTTATGTTCTTGTGTCATTATGTTCTTGTGTCATTATGTTCTTGTGTTCTTATGTTCTTGTGTCATTATGTTCTTGTGTCATTATGTTCTTGTGTCATTATGTTCTTGTGTTCTTATGTTATTGTGTTCTTATGTTATTGTGCAGTTATTGTGTCATTATGTTCTTGTGTCATTATGTTCGTGTGTCATTATGTTCGTGTGTCATTATGTTCTTGTGTTCTTATGTTATTGTGTTCTTAAGTTATTGTGTTCTTAAGTTCTTGTGTCATTAATAGGTATGGCCAAGAGAGGCGTAATATCAAAGGATAAGAAGTCGTATATTCAAGATAATAAAATATAAAACTAACATGATTGTGCTGGCTAACTACACAACTCTATTTCCAAAAAGTGATTAGAGATATGAAGGGTTCTGGGAAAAGATAGATAGAGTTAAGCAGATATCCAGACGACACAGATCATAGGGTCCTTTAAAGAGAGAGAGAGAGAGAGAGAGAATGGGGTCACAATTATCAACCTCTCTCTTATCATCGTCCTAAATCTGTCACTACCTGTCAATCAAACAGTATCGGTTTGTCTGGATTTTTTAATAATAATTCTGCCTCTAAAAATTCTGTGTTTTTTATCCTGTGTCTGTCACCGTTTCTCTCTCTCTCTCTCTCTCTCTCTCTCTCTCACCTGCCCACACCTGCAATATACCCAGCAACACGTGTCAATCTACCTGCACCAAACCTACTCAGTTCCTCCTCCACATCTATACACCTTTTAATATCTACACCTCATACACAGCTACCTACACCTGCAACACAACTGCCTACACCTGCAACACAACTACCTACACCTGCTACACAATTACCTACACCTGGGCACTCTTCGTATGCACTGGGGATTAATGGGGAAATCCAGGGAAGGCTTGTGACGTCAGAGGGGTAGGGGGATTTAGATGAGTGTATTGTGTTTACATCGCCCTCTTCCTCATTCTTCCCCTCACACTTTTCTTATCCCTCCTTCCCTTTTTCTCCTCATTTTCTCCCTTCAATCTTACGCCCCCTTTGTTTCTCTCCCTCTTCCTTCCCTCCCTCTTTGCCCCTTCTCTCCTCTTACCCCAACATATTTCCCTTCCCTCCACATTTCTTAATTCCTCCCCTCAACTGTCTCACCTAATCCTGCCTCCTCTTCCTATCTTTCCTTCCCTTTCTTTACCCCTACTTCTTGGTGTAATTGTTTCCTGATGCAATAATACACGAAGGACTTTGGAAATTACATCATGTTGCTAAAGTAGGCTAGCACTTTAGAATGTCAAGTGGCATTATCAATATTATGCAACAAGAACAATCTTTATTAATGGTATATATATATTAAGATTCTAGTTCTCCTCTTCCTACTTTCTTCCTCTCCATCACCTCTCCCTCTTTTCCCCTTTTCTCCCTTCTCTCTCCCAGTTTCTCACCCGTCTTCCCCTCGAGTTCTCTCCCCCTTTCCTACTTCCTTCCTCTCCCTCGTCTCTCCTTCCCTTTCCGGTTTTCCTTCTCCTCCCACTTTCTCACCCCTCTCCCCGTCTATTTTTTTCTCTCTCTCCCGCTTCCCCTTACCTTCGACCTCCAACATCAATCATTCTCAATCTATCAGTCACGCTGTGCGTACAAGTTCTTATTTTTCTACCTTAGCGCTCTCTCTCTCTCTCTCTATTATTCTCCATCCTTTCCTCCTCCGTATCACTCCCTCCAATACCCTCCTTTTCCTATCATTTTCCTACTCTTATCGCGGCCACACTCCCCCCCTCTGACGTCAACACCTACACCTGCCATTGATAAGGTGTACTGGGAGATTTGTGAATGGGTGTGGGAGTAGGGCACGTGGTAAGGGCGGGTGTACTATTGTGTTTGTTGACTTGGGGTACACCTACTGATCTGCGTCATTGCTGGGATTATATAAAGTTTTCAGAGTCATGATTTCCCAACTTTGCTACACACACACACACACACACACACACACACACACACACACACACACAATCAAAAAACAACAACAGACAGCTACTGACATATATATGTAACTCAACACACACTTCAAGGTTTTTCACGTCCATTCACTACAAAATATCAGACCTGTATTAATCAAAACAGTCCTTACTTGTACAGGTGAAAAAATATATTCTTTTTTTTTTTTTTGTATTCCTTGATAAGTTTGTAAAAAAAAAAAAATCAATGAAACCAATGCATAAAAATCAGTATTAATTTTCACCTGTTTTTAATTACAGGAGGTACTATAATACTATAATATTATGGTCTTTTATTTCCAGACGATTTTATTCAGCTCTGGGGAGGCTTTTTAGGCTGGAGGGGTTACAGATGCTTTCATTAAGATTTTGAGAGAGAGAGAGAGAGAGAGAGAGAGAGAGTGTGTATCAAACTCCTACATGACTGGATGGATTTTTAAAGGCCTTGGCGATGAGATAATGCTGGCTGATGGGTCTAAGTTCAATGAAATATTAGATAAAGGCCCCCCCCTCCTTCACCCCCCTCCACCCGCTTGTGTGCTTCCCTCCCATGCCTTATGACAACCCTACTAACAACCTACCACCCTTTCTCTCAAATAATAATAATAATAATAATAATAATAATTAAAGTCTTAATTCTTGCCTACATTTTGCTGTTACGTTTCTAGTTACACGAAAATACACGAATTTCTATGTTGACATCTGAATATTAATTAAAAGTTTCTCACCTGAGCTAAACAGGTATATCAATGCATCTAAATTATATATACGTTCCATCTGCTTACGTATGAATGTAAATGGACTTAATTACTTTCATATTGCTATTTATTCTGTATGTTATTCTATTTCATTTATCTATTTATTTATTTTTTGCAGGTGAGTCGTGTTCTCGCTGTCCTACCACAGGTGTAAGTAGACAAGGATAAGGTATACAGACATCTACTCTCTCTCTCTCTCTCTCTCTCTCTCTCTCTCTCTCTAAGTGGTGCCAGGAGTGTAGGTCGGCCTTGCACGACTTACGGACGGCCGATACGTAGCGCCACCAAGGAGCGTATTGAAGTTCCCGGAAGTGTTACGTTTCTTGGAAGGGGCTTAACATGAGCTACTTTTTTTTTTTTTAACACTAGCACCAAAACGTAGCACAGACACTCTACTTCACACACACACACACACACACACACACACACACACACACACACACACACACACTGACACCAACTCCAACAAAAACATACCATTACCTTCCCAAACACACGCGCGCACTTAAACTACAGGTAACTCTGAAATTTCCTTTATTCTTTTTACCGCCAGACGATTATATGAATCTTAAGAATAGCCTCCGACTGGAAGTAACCATAGCATTTCGATGTCACACAAAGCTGGGTAAAAATCCTCAATCAGTAGTCAGGATAAAAGACTATCTATTTATCTATCTATCTATTGCCAGACGATTTAATGCCGCAAGGGGTGGCCACAGACAACACAAACTGTTTCATCAATTATTTCCATTAATAAGGGATTATTTAGAATTTAAATGCATGTTAATCTCTCTTACGTGGGATTTACGCAACTAATCGTAACCTAGCATCGTCTTCGAACCCTCATGCGTGTTTCGTAATGCCGGATAAGGTAAATCCCCCAAACCGGATTTCTTTTTATTTTTTGCTTTACCTTACTACGCTGCTAGAGGCTGAGAGAGAGAGAGAGAGAAATGAAATATTCGGCTTAAGAACATAGTAGCTTTGCTGGAGGACGAACCGGACCTTCTCATCTGAGGGAGTGACAGCCAGATTTAACCATTCCGCATGTTGGCGAAGTATGAATGGGGGAAAAGGTGTAGTCAGGGGTGAGTAATGTCATAGTCCAAGTGTCGTACTTGGTGTTTGTGTGTTATGAGTCTATAGAACACACACACACACACACACACACACACACACACACACACACACACACACACGTATCTTTATATATATATATGAGTGGGAAGGGGGAGGGACGGGAGAATGAGTGATGTGGTAAATTGGGGAGAGAGATGGACAGACTTACTCCCCTCTCATCTCCCCTCCCCTCCCTCCCTCCCTCCCTCCCATACCCTCCCCTAAAATACACATGACGGCCTTGTGGGGATTTCCTTCACCCCCCCCTCCCCCCGAGGAGTAGCAGGGGTGGGTGATGGGGGGTGGGGTGTAGGTAGGGGTGTTTCAGGTGGTACTCTGTCTGGCTCCACCCTTCCTATCCCCCCCTTATCTCTAGTTCCGTCTCTCTCTCTCTCTCTCTCTCTCTCTCTCTCTCTCTCTCTCTCTCTCTCTCTCTCTCTCTCTCAAATATAATATGCGGAAGATAGAAGCATTTAATATATTTACTTGTAATACTGTATTCTAAATTTCTCTCCTACACTACTAATGACTCCTATGTTTATTCATTTATTTTAATTTCACTTTTCATTATACCTTTTAGCTTTCGTTAATTTTTTATCTTATTTCCACATGCATTTCCAGCTAGAACGATCTTTCAATTAGCACAGAGAAATGTACAGCTGAAAGGCATATATATACTGTGGAAAAAGGAGAGAGAGAGAGAGAGTAGTTTACGTTGCTATTCTCACCGCGAAGCTACATTATGTTGTGGGGGTGTGCTCTCTTTTGGCTCTCTCTCTCTCTCTCTCTCTCTCTCTCTCATCATCTCCTCAGGTAAACGAGTGTGTAAGTGACGTAACTCTTAATCGTAACTTTCGGTACCCCCTCCACCCCCCCCTCCCTCATTTTCTCCTCTCTGCTCCCCTTTCCTCCTCTCTTACCTTCCCTCTACCCCTCTTCCTCCCTCCAAGTAACCCGTCTCTCTCTCTCTCTCTCTCTCTCTCTCTCTCTCTCTCCCTCTCATGTATCTCCTCCTGCTCCTCCCTTGCACAATATTTCCTCATTTTCTCGCCCTCTTTCTTGTTACTTTCATATATCTTCCCCTCCCCTCCCTTTCTCCCCTCATCATCTCCCCTCTTACCGCTTTATACTAAGAGATGCGGTCATAGCCTAGTTTTTCCCCCTCCCTCTCTCCCTTCTCCCCTCTTCTCTCTCATCGTCTCATCTTTCCTCCCCCCTTCTTCTCCCTACCCTTCTCCTTCCCTATCTTCCTTTTTTCCCATCTTTCGTCTCCCTGTCTTTATCACCCTATTTTCCCTACTCACCCCTCTGTTTCCCCTCTCCATTTCTTCTCCCCTCCCCCTTCTCTCCCCTCCTTTCATTCTCAACTTCCCCTCTCCTACCTCCCCTCTCCTCTCCTCTTCCCCTCCCTTCCATCCTCTTTCCCCCCCTCTCCCCTCCGTTTATTTATCCTATAGTAAGCAATGTAGTCACTCATCAACTCTCCCCTCCCCTCTCTTTCTCCTTTGATTCGCGTCCCTTGCATGTTCCACTCACTCCATTTTTATGACTCTCCCTCTCTCTCTCTCTCTCTCGCTCTCTCTCTCCTTTTTCTTCTTCTTCTTCCAAAATTTCTCCTCTCTTTCGCATCATCCCATGCCTTTCCTCCCTCTTCTCCCCAGCCCCCTCTCTCCTCCCCCTCAACTCTCCAACACCTACACTCTCCCCAGTGCTCTCTCTTACATCATATTCACCTCCTCAACTCACTCTCGCCTCTCCCCCATCCCACCTCCTCTTCTCTTCCCCCCCCCCCCTCTCTCTCTCTCAGATCACCTGTGTCAGAGTAAGCGATGTACTCACACTTCTTGGCATCTCTTACCACGTCACTATAACAGGAAGTGAAGTTGAGAGGAAGGAAGGAAGGAAGTAAGGGGGGAAGGGGAAGGAAGGAAGGAAGGAAGGGAGGACAAGGAGGAGGAAGGTGAGGATGAATGGAGAGTGAGAGGGCGAGAAGAACTGTAAAACCAAAGAAGGAAAAGAGAAAGCGAATACATGGAAAAAGCAACAACAGGTGACAGACAATACGTATGGGAAAATAGGTTCTGAGAAAGTACGGATGGGAAAAAAAATATTATAGAAAATCTTAAAAAAAAAAAAAAAAAATCGGGTACCCTAATATCATGGGATAATCCTTTACTTCTAAACTTTATATTGCCTGGGAAACTGACGAACAGTTTGTCATTCACTACCACAATAAAAAAAAAAAATTCAATATACACTCTGAAAGACTCACTCAAAAAACCCTATTACCCTGTTGCATATATATATCACCAAGAAAAATCCTCAAAACCATGGAAATTACTTGCAAAATAAAGGAGAAATCAGACCTCATCCCACTACGAGGAATAAAGTGCCAAGTATGGTGCCAAGTGCCTCAATTTAGACATCACGCATCCCTTCCTTAAAACCACCATCATCATCATCATAATCACCACCACCACCACCACCAATATCATTAAAAAGTAATATAGGGGCGAGACTACCTTATCCAGGCACTGAAGGCGAGATTGATAGGGAGTGACCAGTTACCTGCATCTTCCATTATGTAAGAGAAAACTCCCGATCATGCCCTGGATATAAACATAAAATGAACACATCCGGCTAGAGAGCATTACACCACCAACACCATCACCACGGGTCACCTGGCTATACAGTTACCACCTGAACATAGTATACCGCTTCCTGGGCTATAAGAAATCATTTGGCTTGTCAGTCTGTATCCTGAAGTATATAGCACATCCGAGGAGTGGATGGTGGGCAACCCTATCTACCACCGTGTCCCCTACCAAATCATTAACTTGAAAAAAATCTACCTATATTACCTGATAAAATTCGGAGCAAGGTAGAAAAAAAATATTAACCTCAGGTCTTACCGAATCTGCTACTCTATACTTCTTAAATCCTTGGTTAAAAAGCACCTGTTACCAAGAAAACCAGTGCCAGAATGAAGGAGAAATTACTTATCATCTCACTGCGAGGACGACAGTGCCAAGTAGGTGGGGAGGAGTAAGGTGCCACAGTGCCAGAAGTCAGGGGGTACATATTCTATCATCATCATCAACATCAATCATCATCATCGTCAATCATGCATCATAAATCTTCATCATCATCATCAATCTTCATCACCTTCAATCATCATCTCCATCATCATCAATCGTCATCATCATCATCATCACCACCATCACTGAACTAAAGTAACAGATCGACGGCAGTACCAGTTTTAAACCTTTTCACTCCGATTACCTATTTCTCATTTATTTGCCAATCCCTGACGATTTTATTCAGCTTAGGGGATACTTGTAAAACTAGATGAGTTAGATGTAGCCTATAATAACCCCTTCACCACGAGACATCTTTCCTATGTTGAATTTATATTGCTTTGAAGTGGGAATATTACTAAAATTTACGCCATTGTACTGATGGGGTAACTCTCTCTCTCTCTCTCTCTCTCTCTCTCTCTCTCTCACACACACACACACACACACACACACACACACACACACACTAGTCCTTAGTTCCTCTGAAATCTTTCTATTCCAAACTTATTACTCCACAGCCCCCTCCAAAGAAAAATAATAATAATAATAATAAAAAATATAATAAATAAAACTTTTTCTTTTCCACTTACAGACAGGGTAAGGCCTAAGGAAAAAAAAAACACTTAAAAAAACTCCAAAATACCGAGAAAAATCAGTGCCAAGTGGGTAGGCAGGACAAGGTGCCACAGTGCCGGGTGATAGGATGTACACCCACTAAGATGCCAGTCTGTATCCCTGGGTGCCTTCAGAGGGTTCGTGGAAGTGATAGTGTGTTCGTTTAGCTGTGTTGGTTATTCGGAAGCCTTTGTGCGTTCGTCATTTTTATTATGCCATAAAGGTGATATATAAATATTTTCTGTGGTGGTGGTGTACGTATTAGCACCTTAAATAAATAGTTATGTAAGATGAATCTGGCATACTGAACTACAAAAAAATTACATGTACTGTATATTCCGTTTAGTAGGGGAGGGGGGGAGGTGATGTCATTTAATTATTGAGGCATCCTTCCTTGTGTGTGTGTGTGTGTGTGTGTGTGTGTGTGTGTGTGTGTGTGTGTGTGTGTGTGTGTGTGTTTATATCACAAAGCTGAGGTAGGGCTTAGAGGTCAGATTTTTTTTTCTATAATATTTGTATTCTTTATAAAAAAAAAAAAAAAAAAAAGAGGGGGGGGGGTTTAGTCTGAACTAATTTTACCACAAAAGTCAACTTTATCTTCAGCTCCATCAAGGAATAAACAAATCCCTATTATTTCATACCCTAAAATTTAAGGCACCTAAAACTTAAAGAGTATTAGCACCAAGAACGGGGCCACACTAATTCAGTCGCTTATCTCCCTCCGACATTAAAAGAAAAAAGAAACTGATAAGGAATAAATAACAACAAAAAAAACTTAAACAGTACCAAAAATCAAGAATATCAAGTTAAACCCCATGATAATTCGGTCACTTACCCCCAACTCCAAATAATAATAATAATAATATTATTATTATTATTATTATTATTAAAAATAAAAATAATAACACATCTCAAAAGCAACGGCACCAAAAAATCAATTATATCCAATTCAGTCCCATAACAATTTGGTCAATCATCCCCGACTCCAAAAAAAAAAAAAAAATACAATACAATAAATAATAATAATAATAATAATAATAATAATAATAATAATAATCCAAAATAAGAACCAATACACTGGAAATCTAAATCTTGAAAAAAAAATCCCTTACTCCATCCCACTACGAGGAAGAGAGTGCCAGCGAAGGGGCCAGAGCTAAGGTGCCAAGGTGCCAAGATGCTATATTAGTGCCATGACGTCTAGGGAAGGTTTGCGGCATTGGCACTGACTCGTGTGTGTGTGTGTGTGTGTGTGTGTGTGTGTGTGTGTGTGTGTGTGTGTGTGTGTGTGTGTGTGTGTGTGTGTGTGTGTGTGTGTGTGCGAACGTGGGGGGATCTGTGTACGCCTGAGTGGGTTGTGGGATTTGGGAAGGGGTAGGGAAAGGTGGTGGAGGAGTTTTAATGTGGGGGAGGTGTGTGTGTGTGTGTGTGTGTGTGTGTGTGTGTGTGTGTGTGTGTGTGTGTGTGTGTGTGTGTGTGTGTGTGTGTGTGTGTGTGTGTGTGTGTGTGTGTGTGTGTGTGTGTGTGTGTGTGTGTGTGTGTGTGTGCTGTACTGTAACTGTGACTTGTTGCTGATGTTGAAAGTCCGGATATTGCTCTTCTGCAGGTGGTGGTGATGTTGGTGATGTCAGGTGTTGAGGTCGTTCGTGTTGTTGCCATCACCACCTTCAAGACATCACCATTATCATCAGAATCATCTAACCACCACCACAATCATCACCCTCATCATCACCACCACGACCACGAGCATCACCACCACACAATCATCATCATCATCATCTATATATAACCCATAGTACAATCACCCTAGTATGTAACCATTGAATCATGTTGTGTAGTATTGGCAAAGGTGTGTGTGTGTGTGTGTGTGTGTGTGTGTGTGTGTGTGTGTGTGTGTGTGTGTGTGTGTGTGTGTGTGTGTGTATCAATGTGCACATACGTTAATCTCTAGCGTCATATACGTGCATGTATGCATGGATGTATGTATTAAGTGAAATTCGTTTGTGTATGTATGTATGTGAGCATGTGTTTAAGTGAAAGTAACATGTAAGTGGGTTAAACGTGTGACTGTGTGTGTGTGTGTGTGTGTGTGTGTGTGTGTGTGTGTGTGTGTGTGTGTGTGTGTGTGTGTGTGTGTGTGTGTGTGTGTGTGTGTGTGTGTGTGTGTGTGTGTGTGTGTGTGTGTGTGTGTGTGTGGCCGCCAGACTTCCCCCAATGTCACTCC
Organism: Coenobita brevimanus; assembly: GCF_032717465.1. Taxonomy (NCBI): domain Eukaryota; kingdom Metazoa; phylum Arthropoda; class Malacostraca; order Decapoda; family Coenobitidae; genus Coenobita; species Coenobita brevimanus. The sequence goes on from NC_137039.1 coordinate 34,771,158, forward strand.
ACCTCAACCCTTTCTCCCGGATCCACCTCCCTCTCACTTTTCTCGGCGCCACTAAAATAGAAAAAAAAATTGTATTGTTTCTCTCTCTCTCTCTTAATCCTGACTCTTAATTCACTCCCTCTTACTCACCTGCTCCACTCACCTCCATCTCAGCTTCTTTAAATACTCTCTCTCTCTCTCTCTCTGCCCATCCTGTCTACGGTTTACCCAATATGTGAAACCTTATCTACACGAACCTGTCAGTATCAACTTACCTATTTCGTCTTCCGTCACACACACACACACACACACACACACACACACACACACACACACACACACACACACAGACCGCTTCTTTAAATACCTCCCACTCAGCCCCTCTCTCCCACTCACTCACCCACTCAGCTTACGAATGTTCTAAACACATTATCTTATTCACCTTAGCCTCCCCAGGTCCATGACGTATGTTCACCTTATTTCGGATAGGCGCCGGGTACGTGAGAGCGTCGCGTGCTTAGGGTCCTGTTGTTATTGTTCTTGTTCTAGGGGATAGCCTGGACTTGAACCTTCACTGCGCCTATACTATCAGATCTACAATACCCACCTTTATACTTCATTTTATTTTTACAACTAACAAGAACAGCAAGAACAACAACTATTTTCTGCTTTCTCCTAAATTGAATTAACTCGCCCAAAATGACCATAAATAAATAAAATAAGGCAATAAAGGAGGTAATCGTAGTGAAGGGGTAAATACGATAAAACCATGACAACTATCTATCTACTCACACACCAATATGCCAGACCAATCTATCTATCTCAACCCCTTCAGTCCGTGGATGCCTTTCGTAGTTCACTTTTGCTGCTACTGAACTATTATATTCCTAAAAAAAAAAAAAAAAAAATGAAAGAATGGATAAAGGCAATATGTCTTTAACACCCGTCACATCAACACACACACACACACACACACACACACACACACACACACACACACACACATTTGCATACGGTGTCGGAAATTCTGAGAGACGGCGCTTTAAACAACTAAATAAACAGCAGAAAAATATATGACTGTTTTTTTACCTACATGCAACCAAGATTCACCTGAAGATTTTTACGTCTATCTGCCTGTCTGTCTACCTGTCTGTCTGTCTGTCCGTCTGTCTTTTTGTATGTACGTCAGCCTACCTACCCGTGTCTTCCCGTGTGTCTGTCTGTATCTGTCTATCTCTCCGTCCATTCATCATCCATCAATCCATCCAGTTACTGATCTATTTCTCAATCATACATCTCTCAATCCATATCAATCCCTTCAATCAACCCACGTATTGCCTGACACCCCATCCTGTGAGTGACCCAGCCCTCTCTAATAAAAAATATCAAGCACATCTATCCCTATTCATTAACAACCTATCCACCAGCACACAACACCCTACCTCACCCACCCACCAACATTTTTATACAATAACAGACAAGAGGAAGGGAAAACGGAAGAGTAAAAAAACAAAAATCCACAAATTATTATCCACAACAAAAATCAAAACTAAAAAAGGGTTAAAATATACACGTTATAAAATTTTTGAACAATTAACCTGTTTACCTGAGGTGCCACACCTGAGATGAATTAAACCGTATGTGGGTGGGAAGAACAGTATGGAAATAAAAACTGTTAATAAAAGACGTGAATAAGGACTGCTTTTAACCCTTTCATAACAAGAGAGGGCAGTGAAATGGCGCGGGACAGGGCGACACGGTGGCGATTTGTTTGTGGCCACCTCTCACGAGATTCAGGGGTCTGGCAATAGATAGATAGACAGCTAGAGATATTCCCCGAACTGAACAAATCTCTTACGTTAGCAATGATGAAACAAAAGATGAAAACGACAAGAGCTGATACACAGAAACAATAAACAAATGCACCTCTGACCTCTTGAGCAATACAAACAACAACCAAATCCAGTTACACCCAGCGACTATGCGCCTGCGACACCGCCCAAGGATTTAGCTGTCCATTAGATTACAAAATTCACCAAAAAAATCACACAAAAAAGCCTCACCTAAACAAAACTGAATCGTGTGACAAAATTAAGAGCAGATAAAGACGTCCTTGTAATAAATAAAGTAACAGCATTATTCATCAGTTTAACTATCTATCTATCTATCTATCTGTGTCTATCCATCTATCTGTCTATGAAAACACAATCCAGTTACACCCAGCGACCATGCGCCCTGAGACACGCCCAAGGATCTACCTCTCCTTAGGACGACGAGGTTCAAGGTCGTGGATAGTTACGAGAGAGAGAGAGAGAGAGAGAGAGAGAGAGAGAGAGAGAGAGGGGGGGAGGGGGAGGGGGGAAGAAGTGGGAGAAAGGGGGAAGAGGGAGGGGAGGGGATGGTAAGGGAGAAGAGAGGGGAGGGGAGGGAAGGGGAGGGGAAAGAGGGGGGAGGGAGAGGGGCGGTAGGGGGGAAAGAGAGAGGAGAGGGGAGGGGTGGATCGTTAAATAATATCCACCTCCCTTCAAAAAGTAGGAAGGACGTAGAGGCAGAGGGGGAAGGGGGAAGGGAGGAGGGGGAAGGGGGAATGGGGAAGGGGGGAGGGGTTAAGACAGCAACAAGCCAATATATCTGGGAAATCCCTTGTCTTTCCCCCTCACTTACCCCCCCTCCCTCACTCTTGGCGCCTACTTTTCTACATCCGTCTCTCCTCCCCCCCCCCTCTCTCTCTCTTCCCCGTCCCTCGACCTCCTCCCTCATCATCTCCCTCAAACCTCCTCCATTCTCTTTCTCTCCCCCCTCCACCCATCCCTCATTAACCCCCCTACCTCCTCCCCTCCCCCTCTCTCTTTACCCTTCCCCCCTCCGCTTCTCATATTAACTACCCACCCCCTCCCTCCCCAATCCCCTCCATCTCCCTCCATTCTCCTCCCCACACCTTTCTCAATTTAAACCTCCTCCCTCTCCCCTTCCCCCTTTCTTTCCTTCTTCCTTCCTTCCTTCCTTCACCGCTCTCGTCTTGCACCAGTGTCTAGTAACATCCTTTATATAAACAATCACTTCATTTATTGCATCACTGACACTACCATTCATTATCACTACTTGAACCATCTTCATTATTAACGTAACACTCTGTCACCACTATTTTTATCATTATCACCATCGTCACTAACATGATCATATTCATCACTGTCACAATCACTACCATTATTACAATTAGCATCATCATTACCATCGCTACAATCACCAGTTATCATCATCATCAATACCACAATCACGATCATCATTATCACTGTCACCATCGTCACTATCATGTTTATCACAAATGCAAGTACCTTACCATCATCATCACCCTCATCCCACCATCACATATCCCCATCTCCATCATCAACATCATCACCATCGCCATTATTTACATCATCACCAGTAGCATTAACATCACCACAAAAACATCTACGCTTACGGCATCATCATCATCATCACCACCACCACTTTCTCAGCTCATCCCTTTCCCCAGATGCATTATATACTGTTTACAATCGTCAGTGCTGGCAGTAAATTCTTCTTCCCTATAATATCACCATTTTCTTTTCATTATTTCCCTGTTTTACCTTCTTACGTGCCCTCAATCCTTAATCACATCATTCTAGTTAATACCTTTGTGTAATCCACCTTTCTTCTATCTTCTTCATTCTCCTACTTTCAAGCATTCACTCTACCCTCAATTCTATCATATCATTACTCACTCTTCTATCAGTCATTCTTATCACCAGCGTCCTCGATACGTTAAGAGGATAAGGAAGAACGTGTCGGAGTAACAAGGGGGTGTGGGTTGGGGACTTACCCACAAAATACCCGGTAACGCACACACACACATACATACACACAGACGTTTAAATACAGAGAGGAGTACACACAAAACTATGACTTCCGCATACAAAAACCAGCCTTCTTTCACACACACACACACACACACACACACACACACACACACACACACACACAATCAAAACTCATATAAAACATGCAAACATACATATACACTTACACTTTTAGGAGGCTTGGGTTCGAGTTTCTTTCATTCTCGAACTTGACAAAGTTTACAGGCAGACAGACATACAGGTATAAGTAGACTAATATAGCCACCTTTCCTGCTACCTCGCTTCACTCCTTGAGGCTGAGGAGTTGAGTCACAGGGAAGAAAGGGTAGAATATAAAGGTAACTGATTCATAGGGAGTGTTGAGATAAAGGAGCCTCCCCCCCCCATCTCTCTCTCTCTCTCTCTCCCTCTCTCTCTCTCTCTCTCTCTCTCATCATGTATCTCTAACACCTTTCTCAACTTTGCTCTCACACCTACCCAACCACCCACTTCTCCCACCCCCCTCCCTGCCCTTTCTCACTCTTTTCCCCTTCGTCATCCCTACCTAAACTGACCCCTTAATCCCCCCAACCTATTTCCCTCACTCCCCCCTTCTATGTATCACTCCTTCCCTCCCTCTCCCCCTTCCCCCTTTCTCATTCTCTTAACTATCCTAACCTTTTGTCATCCTTTCCTATACAGCATACATTTACAGCCTCCCTCCGTCTCTCCCCTCTTTCCTCCCCCTCCTAGTCCTTATCCATTTACTTCCCCCCAACTATGCCTCCCCACTGCCGCTACCTCGCCTGCTCCCCATCCCACTCCCCGCCCCTCCCCCTCGCATCACTCTACCTAACTCCACTGCCTTCCTCTCCTCCTTGCCTATTTCCCTACCATTTACCCCCTCTGGATCTCCACTCCCCCCTGCCTCATCCCCAACCTATCCCATTCCTTGTTTCTCCCCTTCCCCATACTTCATGCCACTCCCCTCCCCCCTTCCCGACCCATCCCCGTAAGTCATTCTCTTCGCCCCACTTCCTCATCCCCTCCCCACCTCAGTCATTCTCTCCCTTATTCCACTGTAACATCCCTCTCATCTTTACACCTCTCCTCTTCCCCAACCCTCTCCCTAACTCCCCACCTACACCTTCTCCATCTCAACCCTCCCCCTCCCCGGCTCCTCCCCCCGCCTCACCCCCTTCCTGGCCTCCCCATGATGATGCCTGGGAGGGGGGAAGAAGGGGATGAGGGGGAGAGAGGTTTGCCAAGAGTGTGTGTGTGTGTGTGTGTGTGTGTGTGTGTGTGTGTGTGTGTGTGTGTGTGTGTGTGTGTGTGTGTGTGTGTTTAGGCATGGGGACTTTCCCTTCTGTGGGTCTGTGGGGAGAGGGAGACTACTTAATGGGGAAACTAATTTATTTTAGTCAACTTTATCACACATGTCACTTTAATTTCTCTCTCATCTCTTGTCCTCTTCCTACCTTTCTTCCTTCCTTCCCTCATTCCTTACTAACACAAACACACACACACACACACACACACACACACACACACACACACACACACACACACGGAAACACAAATAAGATGCAAATTACTTCACCGCAATCTCTCTCTCTCTCTTCCTCTCTCTCTCTCTCTCTCAATGACAGTTCACACCCACCACAAACTTTCTAGGAATACCCAGAATATATTGTACGTACAGTTAAGTAAATGCATTCTTGTTACGAAACCTTACGTAACTAAACTCAGAATTTTGATTGAGACTTTAATATTATACTCACTAACCTGGAAATGAAAAGTGGTCATGACGAAATAGATAGATAGATAGATAGGTAGACAGATAGATAGACAGGTAGGCAGGCAGAAAAAGATATAAATAGGGAGATACGCAGATAGACAAAGATGGTGATAAAGGGACGTGCAAAGAAAATCGACCCCAAATTGAACTAATATATTAAATAGATAGATATAAGTAGGATGGCAAGTAGATAGAGTGGTCAATGTACAGATGGATAGATAGAGAGGTACCAATTTCTGGAGTATAGATGTAGACAGATAGCCTGGTACAAGGAGGGATAAAATTTAAATAAAAAAAAGTAAGGATGGAAAAAGGGAGAAGCACAAGAACGACATATGTGAGGCCCTTTTTTCTTAACACAATAACCAGTGAAATTTAGCCAGCAACACACACACACACACACACACACACACACACACGCAAAGCCCATGAACGTGGGGTACACAGAAAGACTCAAAGACAGACAGACTAACAGACAAAGACACACAGACACAGATGCGGCAGGTAACCAGGTGGACAGAGATACACATATGGATAGACAGATGGACATATAGATAGATAGATAGACAGACAGACAGATAGATAGAAAGACTGATATTGATACACATACATAAGTAGATGAACATAAACAATATATCGATTAAGAAAACGATAAAATATACTTAGTGTGAACAAAAAGTGTGGGTGATGATAAGTGTGTAAGTATGTAGACTGCACACTTTTATTTTTGTGAGTATGTAAGTATGTAGACTGCACACTTTTATTTTTGTGAGTATTTAAGTATGTAGGCTGCACACCTTTATTTTTGTGAATCTGTTCTATGTTGAGGTAAACACAACAAAGGTCTTCTTGAGTGGTGTTGAAAGTTGGCATAAGCAGAATGTGTGTGTGCAGTGGCTGAGAGAGAGAGACAGAGAGAGAGAGAGAGTGAGAGAGAGAGAGAGAGAGAGAGAGAGAGAGAGAGAGAGAGAGAACCAGGTCGGTGAGGAAGAATACTTGGCATAAAAAGGGGAAGAATGAATGAGCAAGGACGAGAAACAATGCAGAGAAGGAAAGGAAGGAGGAGAGGAAGAGAGAGGAGGAAAGGAAAATGGAAAGGAAGGAAGAGGTAGAAGGAATGGAAGAGAGAGAAGGAAAGGAAAAGGGAGAGGAAGAGAGAGGAGGAAAGAAAAAACGAGAGGAAAAGAGGGTAAAAGGAAGGGGAAGAGAGAGGAAAAAAGAAAAGAGAGAGGAAGAGAGAGGAGGTAAGGAAGGAGAAGAGGAATAGCGAGACAAGAGGTAATAGAACTGATAGGATGATTGGCGAGAGGAAGAAAAAGATGAAAATTGTGAGATAAATGAGGGTAGTGAACATGACTAACAGAAAAGGAAGGAAGGAAGGAAGGAAGGAAAGGACATAGGAAAGTTCATAATGAGAGAGAGAGAGAGAGAGAGAGAGAGAGAGAGAGAGAGAGAGAGAGAGAGAGAGAGAGAGAGAGAGAGAGAGAGAGAGAGAGAGAGAGAGAATATCCGGGGAAAAGATTGAGAAAGTAGGAAAGTGGACAAATCTTGGAACGAGAGAGAGAGAGAGAGAGAGAGAGAGAGAGAGATAATAAAGCAGAAGAGGAAAATAAACAAGTCTTAGAACTGGAAACATGAGAAATACAACAATAATGCGGTAATAAAATAATAATAATAATAATAATAATAATAAGAAGAAGAAGAAGAAGAAGAAGAAGAAGATGAGGAAGAAGAAGAGGAGGAGGAGGAGGAGAAGGAGGAGGAAGAAGAAGAAAAGGAGGAGGAAGAGGAAGACAAAACAATAAACAAACCTAGGAACGAAAGATAGAAAAAAACCGTACGAAAATACACGAAAAAAAAACAGTCAATCTAAGAAGGAAGACAGAGAGCAAAGTAAAGAGTAAAGGAGGAAGAAGAACAAATCTTTCCTACTTGAAGACGTGCTGTGACCTCCAAGAACACGTAAAGTTATGGTTAAGAAGCTGACGTGCGCTGACTTCATGGCGTGTTATGTGAGTGAGGTGGGTGGATACGATGCTCATATTTCTGTATGTGTCTGTTCTCTGAAGTTCCTATCTCGTATCGACACATCTCAAAGTTTTAAAAAATAGATAGACAGAGATACATAGAGATAGATATAGACAGATAAATATAGATACAGATGGATAGATATAGGTAGTCAGATAAGACAGACAGACAGGCGACAGACAGACAAAAGATGTGTATGTATACTGTATATGTTTTTCTAGCATTCTTCCATGGCGCCATCAGTGACAATACAGGTTAAGGCAATACCTGGCCAAGCAGTACTACTCATAAAACACTCAAGGGAGAAATATTGCCTCTAAGATTATACTGAGCGTGGTTTTATCTTTACTTCTAGTTTAGTTTGAGATTTTACTTCGTTCGTTTATCTATTTATTTAATTTTTTGCCGCCGGAGTGGTTAAATGTGTAGCATCACACGCGACAAAACAGAAGGGCCAGCGATCGTACCCTACCTAGGAAAACAAGTATCTTTAAGACGCTCAGTAACTCTAGCAACAAGGAACTCGAACACACACACACACACACACACACACACACAATTCTCTCTCTCTCTCTCTAATGCGCAGTAGTGACCTCTAAATGCACGCTTACACACATGCGTCACATCTTATGCAAAACTTCGCGTTGTTGCACACATGTTCACACGCACGCACACGGACGCACACGTCACGTACTACGCCCTATTGGCAGCTGTCTGAACGCACGCACGCGCGCACAAACACACACACGCAAGAGTAAAGAAAGATTGCGTTAGGACAGGTCATGATGTAACAGGAGGGTAGCTGAGTGCGCAGTTGGGAGAGAGAGAGAGAGAGAGAGAGAGAGAGAGAATTTAAAGTGATACATAAGTCTAGAAAATACTGAGTGTAAGCGTGTGAGTAGCCTACTGTACTTGTATGCACACGTTCTCTCTCTCTCTCTCTCTCTCTCTCTCTCTCTCTCTCTCTCTCTCTCGGTTAAATGACTGGGAGGGGGAGGCAGGGAAAAGAGGAGAGGAAGGAAAAAAGAGTGAGAATGAGAGAGAGGGGGAGAGCTGGGGGAAAGTGTGTGTGGAGATGGCTAATTGTGTGGGGGTGTGAGAGGGAGAGGGTTGGGGAGGGGTTGGGGGTAGGAAGGGTGAGGGTAAAGGAGTGTAAATTAAGAGTAAGGGAGGGGAGGGTGAGTGTGGGGGATGAGGGAAGGTGTAGATGAGAGGTGGGGGGAGAGTATAAGAAAGACAAAGAAGAGCTGGGGTGGAGGGTGAAGAGAGTGGAGGGGGTCTAGGGTGGTGATGTGGAGGTGGGGGTAGGACGGTAAGTGTGAAGGAGAATGAGGGAGAGGGAGTGTGTGGGAACAGGGGGTGAAGGGGTGGGGGTGGGGGAATGGGGGTGAAGAGACTGGATAATGGTGGTGGAAAAGTACAAATATGGGGAGTGAGGGAACACACAAGGGGTGGGGTGAGGAAGGAGAGTGGGAATATGATAACATGGTAGGGAGGAAGCGTGGGGGTGTGAGAACGGGGGTGGGCGTGGGGGTTATGGTGGGGGTAGGGGGTGAGGGGATGGGGGTTATGGTGGGGGTAGGGGTGGGGGAAAGGGGGGGAAGGGCAAGGAGGGGGTGTTTATCCTATGTTTCCCAGAATCCGGTCACTCACCTTGCACCTGCTGCGTAAATCTCTCACCTTGACTCGCCCCTCACTCATTTGCTTTTCTTGATTTTCTCTCTCTCTCTCTCTCTCTCTCCTAATCCCTGTTTCCCCAACCTTTTCTCATTTCTCATTTGTTTTTCCTCGCCTTTCCTCTAACTCACCTCCCATTCCTTCGTATCTCTCTCACACATCACACCTCTCATTCCTCGTCCTCATTTTCCTCTTTCTTACCTCCCATTCCCTCATCTCTCACTCACCATTTCTCCTACCTCACCTCTCAATCCTTTTCCTTCTTTTTTCCTGTTACTCATCTTCCATCCCTTCGTCTGTCTTTCATTTCCCTTTCCTGTTATTCATCTTACTTCCCTTTGTCTTTCGTTGATTTCCCTCTTACTCACATCTTCCCTGATCCCTCACCCTGATTCACCCCATCACTCTGTCACTTATCATTCCCGTTTCTCCTCGTTTTCCTCTCTCTCTCTCTCTCTCCTCACACACACATTTCCTCACCTCAGCTACCTCTCAATCACTTTTGACTCGGTTTGTTGTGATAATTAGGGTTTGGGCGAAGATAATTATGGTGCAGTATAGCAATATCAGATACCATTACTACTACGACGACTACTACAAAGACATGATAATAACAATAATAATAATCATCATCATCATCATCATCATCACCATAATCAACTCTATCACCATCATTTTTTGCATATTATTAGCACGCCACAATAAGTCTACTCAGAAACGCTGTCACTGAATGCCGAGTGAGAATAAGCAGATATTGCGTGTACCATACCGGATGTAAAAATAATTGTTGCCACATAAAAGCAATCGACACAGCATAAACGATAAATACCTAAGTCCCCTACGCGCCCCACCTGCACCTCCCATAGAAAACGAGAGCAGGGGAGTGTGTGTGCCAGCAGTATGTGGGTCAATGTCATGGCTCAACACCTTTATAAACCCACCACACACACTAACCCACACCCAAACACACACCGAAAGAGGTATTAAATGCACTAGAGGTAAAAGAGGTGTGGTGGGGAGGGGGGGAGGTTAATCTGAGAGGCTGACAGCGAGGTGGGGATGGAGGGGTCGGAGGAGAGGGGTTGAGATGTAACGGGAACTGTCACTGGTTGAAAGTGAGTGTGTTCGGTTACGACGCATTTTTCTTTGCCATTCTTCCTAATAAATTCTATCAACTTACTTCTGTGTTTCTGGGAGTTTTTAGCAGCAAACTTACCTTTAAATCTTACAGGTGTTGAAAAATGTTGCACGTTACTAAAAGAAAAAAAACTGCAAGTCACCTACGCACGCAAGATTTCAGGGAAGCATCACCTAAACTCAAGAAAACAATAAGCAACAGGAAACAAGCATAGCAATTATGGCTGGAAACATAAATATAATTATTCTGGAGGGCGGCACACAATAGGAAGGGAAAAAAATAAGCGACAATTAAAAGGAAAAGGCCAACACACCCACCTTGCATGACGCCGCCAGCCAATCAGCGCGTAGGAGGGCGTGACGTCACAGTTTCACGGAACATGACGTCATCGCTTCTACGCCAATCACAGAGCTGCTAGTGTTCTCCCTGGACCAATGGCGGGGTTTACAGGGCGCGCCTCTGGAAGACAAACGAAATTTCATAAACACAGCTTTCCAGGATGACGCTGACGTAACATTATTTGCTTTCCTGGTTCGTAGTGACGCAGCTGGGAAAGTCTGGAAGGCAATCGATGTGGAATTTGATTGTCTTGCCTGGAAAAATGTTAGTTATTCCACAACTGTCCAGTCATCTACATATTCCGCTATCCTCTCCACCTGTCTATCCATCCCTCCTCTCCATTTACCTTATCTAGCTATCTTTTCCCATACCAGTATATATCGATCCTCCAATCAGCCAAACCCATATATCCATCAGCCTGTACCTGTATTTTCTTAAATACACTCATTTTCTCTATCCATTCATCTACCCACCGCCACATGCCTAATCCCTGAGTTCATCCAGGGAGTAAAGGGCTTCCAACACCTTTCTACTACCACTCCAAGCCTCCCTCTCTTCATTCTCATCACCTATTCCACACACACGTGTTTTTACTCACTCCGGAAACCTGATTTGCCAATGACATTAAAGGTTAATACTGATGAAACTGGAATATTGGATTTCTTCACTGAATGACTCCAGGAAAATGTTGATAGGATATACTTTCTCTTCGTGTCATATGATAATTAAAAAATCTATCTATCTATCTATCTATCCATCTATCTACCTATTACGACGAGGAGGAAGAGGAGGATGAAGAAAAAAAACACAATAATAACAAAACAACAAGAATAACATATCAAAAAGGGGGGGGGAAATCAAAACACACCAACTATAAGAAAAAAACACGACACAAAACTCTCATTACGTCTAACCCACATTCCAGACGATTTTTCACCCTCGGGAAAGCCCCTAGCATTTACAGGTCCTTTAATCACATCATCATCATCATCAACAACACTGCAGGATCTGGTGTCTATTGTTTTACTGCACAATGGAAGACGTATTTTCCAAGTTACCCATATCCTCCCTTATTCTCCCTCTCTTCTCTTCCTCCCCTCCTCTTTCTCCTTTTCCCTCTTCTTCTCTTCCTCCTTTTCCTTGCCTTCTCTTCCTCCTCTTCCCTCTTCCTCCTTTTCCATCCCTCCTCTTCCTCCTTTTCCTTCTCTTCTCTTCTTCCTTTTCCTTCCCTCCTCTTCTTCCTTTTCCTTCCCTCTTCTTCATTCTTCCCTCCCTCCTCTTCCTCCTACTCCTTCCCTTCTCTTCCTCCTACTCCTTCCCTTCTCTTCCTCCTTTCCTTCCCTTCTCTTCATTTCTCTCCCGTATTTTCCTCTCAATCTATCCATTTTCCATTCTCATTCATTCCATATCCCTTTTTCACTGTCTTCGTCTCCTCCCCTCTCCTCTTCCCTTTTACACCCCCTACCCTTATCGTTCTTCCTTCTCTCCTCTCAATTCCGTCCCTCCTCTCCCTTCCCTACTTCCTTCTTAACCCATTTTCTCCTTCCTTTTCCCTTCTCCTCCCCCCTTTTGCTTCCGGAAGAGAGAGAGAGAGAGAGAGAGAGAGAGAGAGAGAGAACGCAATGTAGGGGGTGGTGATGTTCTGAGAAACCTCCATCCCCCCACCCCCCGCATTCCTCTCTTCTCACCTCGCCAAGAATGCCATTGAGACCTGGACGAGAGAGAGAGAGAGAGAGAGAGAGAGAGAGAGAGAAATTATATACACAGACCACACACACTTAGGTCCAAAAAAATATCCATCCTTACATATCGCCTCATTAGAAAAAAAAAACGAATTTTTTTTCCCCGGTTACCTCTAAACGACTCAATATTGCCATTTACCATTAAAAACCTCGTATAATGACCGGTTAACCCTCTCAAGGTCGGAACAACTCTAGTACTCTATTCCAGCTAATGCCAAACGATTTTATTTCCACAGTAATTAAAGCTGAGTTAAGAATGTCACCTACGACTTGCCCTGGAGACGAAGTAATGGGTGAATGGAGATAATGGCGAGATTTTTTTGATTTTTTGTTGTTGGTTATATATGTTTTCCCCGCTTATATTATGCTACCCATCCCAGTTATACGTGGGGGCAAAGTAGCGATGATAGGGAGGGTGGTGGTGGTGGTGGTGGGGAGGATAATGGTGGTGGTGGTGGTGGTGGGGAGGATAATGGTGGTGGTGGTGGTGGTGGTGGTGGGGAGGATAATGGTGGTGGTGGTGATGATGATGGTGATACAAGAGTCACTGCTACTCCTATATATTACAAAATCAAAGAGCAAGAAGGAACACCACAGAGGTTAAGAAGGTTAATAAGGAGAAAGAAAATGATGGACCGAGAAGAGGATAAGAGGAAAGGTTAGGAGAATGAAGTGAACGGGTGAAGGCGACGTGATAAAGGAGGGAGATAGTGTTCTTGGGATGGTGAGTGAGAGAGAGAGAGAGAGTGTAGGAGGGAGAGAGTCGGAAGGAGAGGATAAGAAAAGTGGAAATTCTCGGTACAGGGGGTAATTATCGACCCTTGGTATGGGGGAGGGCTATTTAGAGAGAGAGAGAGAGAGAGAGAGGTGAATATGAGGTGAGAAAGAATATCACGAATACGGCTGAAGTGTAGTAGTTAAATTTTGTAGTGCTCAAAGGTGTGTGTGTGTGTGTGTGTGTGTGTGTGTGTGTGTGTGTGTGTGTGTAATAATGCTGAGGTGTAGGGGGTTGAATTCTGTGGTGTAAGCGAGGTGGAACAAAATATACTGCTCAGATCTTTGTCAGGCAGAGGAGGTCCCACCGCTAGCCAACACCTGGGGAGGCAGGTAGGGGGATGGGGAGGAAGGGAAGGTGGAGAGAAGGGACGGAAGGAGGGGAAGAGGGGGACGGAAGAGGGGAAGGGGAAGTGGGGGACGGAAGAGGAGAAGGGGAATGGGAGAAGAGGAGAGGGAAAGCATGAGAGGTGAGAGAGGAAGGAGAAAGTTGGGAGACGGCGAGAGGGAATGATGGATGTGGTGGAGAAAGAGAAAGAAAGGGAGAGAGTGTAAGAATCAGTGAAGGAGCGGAGGATGAAGAAAGACCGCAGGACAGAAAAAGCCGAAGTGTTGGGAGAAGGAAAAGGCGTGGACATGAAAATGGAAGAAATGAAGAGAGGATAAAAGAAGTGCGCAGACAGCAAGCAGGTATGTCATGTTCACCAACAGGTGTTATTAACCTTTGACATTCAAGGTAAGGAGATTAACACATGAGAAAGGCAGACATAACAATCACCAGTTACACTTTACAGCAACCATCAACACCATAACAACAATTACCATCACAATTATCACCACTACACACAGCCATCAACACCACCATAAACTTAACACTACAAACACCCACCATCATCACAACCACTACAACCACCACCATCACAACCACCACCACAATCATTACTTGTATCATCATCCTTACAATCCCCACCACAAGCTTCACCACCATCACAACAATCACCACCCTATCATCAGTACCACCACTACAGCCACCTCTGTCACAACTACAACCACCACCACACCACTATCACCACCACCACCACAACTTTCACCATCATCACAGCTTCATACAAATTTCTTTCTAAGGTTTTCTTGAATCGTCTCAAAATTATGGTTTCCTTGAGAATGAACTACAAATCTTGTTTTAGTGTCTTCCTTCTTAGCTCTTCTGCGTCGTACATGAGAGAGAGAGAGAGAGAGAGAGAGAGAGAGAGAGAGAGAGAGAGAGAGAGAGAGAGAGAGAGAGAGAGAATTTGGCACCTGACATTAGTATGGTATTTAGAAGTGATTAATATTAGATAAGATTGCTCTCTCTCTCTCTCTCTCTCTCTCTCTCACCTCAAGGAATGCTCCAATGCGTAAATATTTGCGTTTCGTGCGTAAACTCTACCCGGATGAAACACTGCTGCAAGGAACGCACTCTTTCCCGGTGTGTGTGTGTGTGTGTGTGTGTGTGTGTGTGTGTGTGTGCGTGTGTGTGTGTGTGTGTGTGTGTGTGTGTGTGTGTGTGTGTGTGTGTATTACGTATAAGGAAATCAGGGGCTCAAAAACTCTCATACTTACCTGTCTAAACACACTGCGCTACAATATCAGAAGGAATGAGATTGAAGAAGACAGTTCGGAGTTGCATTGGAGTTGGAAGGAAAGGAGTGTGGCTGAAAACTGATGGGTGTTGTGTGCCCGCTGTTATGTGGCAGGCATGCATGTAGAGTTTAAGACAATAGTGCCCAACGTAATACTGATATTGTTAAGTGATGAGAGAGAGAGAGAGAGAGAGAGAGAGAGAGAGAGAGAGAGAGAGAGAGAGAGAGACAGACAGACAGACAGACAGACAGAGAGAGAGAAAGAGAGAGTCTTACACCTGCAAATGTCTGTCTTGGCACTGGTCAGTCATGTCAAAGTCCTTAATACACACACACACACACACACACACACACACACACACACACACACACACACACACACACAGATTGGAATGTCTGATCAAAACACTAGCTACACACGTCTTATATAACCCATAGCACAGGTATTTCCTTACGATGTTACCAGGAAGAAATGCCACTCTCTTTCTGTCCCTTGCCATCTCACCTGGAGTCGGCAGGTGTGTTTGTAATCGTCTTTGTGCTTGCGGGGGTGTCTGTATGCGTGTTTGTAAGCGCTTGAGGGTGTCTGGTCGAACCCTGGAGAGAGCCAGTCACTTCCGAATTCCCTTCCGGTATCCATCGTTGTACTTTCTTAATATTTGTCTCCAACTTCTTATTCCTTCCTTCTATTTCTTGCTTCCTTATCTGCATATGATTCCACGTCTCCCCCTCCCCATCCTCACCTCTCTCTTTCCTTCCTCCTTCTTCCTTCTTTCTTATATCCTTCCTTTCCCATCCCCACCATTACCTTTCCTTTCTTCATTTTCTCCTTTATCCCTCCCTTCCTCTTTCATTTTCTCCTTCCTCCCCTTTTCTATGCCTCAACCATGTCTCACTTCCCTCCTGTTTTACATTAGTCTCCCCCCTTCTTTCATTCTCATCCCTCCCTTCCTTCCTCGTTCCTTCCTTCCTTACCACTTTCATCCTTCTCTCTCAGTCTTTCCCTAATTCTTTCTCCTTCTCTCTCATTCTTTCCGCACTTATCCTTCACACTTCCTTTCTCATTCCCCCTCCAACTATTCTTTCCCTCCTTCCTTTACTTCCTCCACGTACCCTTTCCCTCCCTCCTTTCCTTCCTGCACGCACTCTTTCCGTCCTCCCTTCCCGCAACCCTTCCATCACCCCTTCCTCTTCTTCCCTCTCCCACCCTCATTTCTTGACCTCCAAATTCCAATCACTTCTACCTTTCATGCCAATTAATCAAGTGAACAGTCAGGAATGCACAAAACCCATTCATCAACAGAGGGGTTAAGTGGCAAGGGATAGAGAAGGACAAGTGGCAAAGAAGTGGATGGACAAGAGGTAGAAAGTGGATCTTAAAATCACATCGATCCCTCACACCTGAAGCTGGGAAAACATATTGGGGATCCGAATTACTCCCACATCACTTTTCATTAACCTCTTTGACAGGGTGGCGTCTTTCATTCTTCTATCTATCTATCTATAGCCCGACGCCCTAATCCCGCAAAAGGGTGGCCGCAGACAAAACGCCTCCAAGTCGCGCTGTCACCCACCATTTGACTGCCCTCCCCCAACTCACTCCCCCCCTCCCTTATATACCTCTCAACTCCATCCCTCCACCTCAGCTATCTCCAAACGCTTCTCTTATGTTTATGTGAAGATCTTTCGAAGTTTATAAAAAAAAAAAATGCAAGGTTAGTGAAAGTTTAATCTAATACCCCCCTCCAAGTCTCTCCCAAGATGAAATTTGTCTTGAAGGAGGAAGATAAAGAATGTCATTAAGGTGAAGGGGTCAGTATTTCACAAGACGCACCGGGACGCCATAAAAATACCTCTGCTAATCTCGACACTCCAGCCCTCAAGGGAGTAATCAAAGGCTGTTTTCATACGGTCAGTTTTCGGTATCTGTGCCCAAGAGGTGAAAGGCGAGGTTTTCAGTTTTCGGTATCTGTGGCCAAGAGGTGAAAGGCGAAGTTTTTTTTTTTTATGCAAGGAAGAAGGAACCAAAGGCCAGAAACCCGCATTATCAGTTTTCGGTATCTGTGGCCAAGAGGTGAAAGGCGAAGTTTTTTTTTTTTTAAATGCAAGGAAGAAGGAACCAAAGGCTAGAAATATGCACACTGTTAACTCCAATGAAAAATAAAAACAAGAAAACAGAGAGCTAAATTCAAGGGTGTGCTCCATCTGCCACTATAGTATATTCAACTTAACTTGGTCCAGATTTTCGTACTTTAGTTGCTTTCACGTCGCTCAGTGGTAAAAAAAAATAATAAAAAAAAAAAAGACCACCACGGCACTACACCCTTACCGTAGCACTTTTTCGTGACTAGCATCGTATTCTGCTTTTAGTATACTGTTATAACCCGACGTTCAAGATGAATAGATTACAGATTTAGGCCAAGTTAAAGTGGAATGAGTGTAGTGAATGTGTGACAAAGCTGAGAAATGATATAAGGAAAATTCTCCCTCTCTCTCTCTCTCTCTCTCTCTCTCTCCATTCACAACACCCATCCATTTTCCCTCCCCCCCTTCCCTCTCCTTCTCCTCTTTCCTCCAACCATTTCCTCATCCTCGCATTCCATCTCACCCTCCCACACAGAACAAGCTCCCTTTTCTTCTTCCTTGTCCTCTTCCTCTTTGCTGTCACCCTGTCTCCTATTTCTTATATTTTAATTGTTTCCTCTGTTCTTGCGACGTAGATCTCTAAATTCCCGTCTCTCTCTCTCTCTCTCTCTCTCTCTCTCTCTCTCTCTCACGTGTCAGAAGAGGCCTAGAGCTACGTGGAGCGACAAGGCGGTGAAGGAAAGGTATATAACAGTGAAGCTAAAAGAAGAGGAGAGGTGGGGAGAAGAGGAGAGGTGGGGAGAAGAGGAGGGATGGGGAGAGGAGGAAGGGTGGGGAGAAGAGGAGAGGTGGGGAGAAGAGGAGAGGTGGGGAGAGAACACTGTGGAGGGTTAAGGGTGGCTGGGAGATGAGGTAAAGTAGAGCGATTTACCTGGTGGGGAGGCCAGGTGTGAATGTATACTCCAAGATCTAAAGACACGAGTATACCAGATTTTTAGATCTTGGTATACGCGTGTCTAAGGGAGGATGGGGAGTCGCACGAGTTGTTACTGAGTAGGGACAAACATCTGGAGGAAATTCTTGTCAAGGCCACTCCCCTCACAGGAAGTGGCGTCGGGCAAGAAACAATACTAACAATACGGAAAAATGTAAATAATTTGTTTGGTCACTATATCACACACACACACAAACACACACACACACACACACACATACACACACGAAATAGGTATGTCTTGTCTATCTCAGTTCACATTAGGTCATCGACAGGACTGACTGGACCTTCACTTTGGAGGGAGAGTGATAGCCATAATTAACCCTTCCCCAAGCTGGATAAGTACGAAGGGGGACGAGATATCTGTATGAGGAGTGATGCATGGGCAAATTGAAGTGTTTTCCAGTGAGCCATAGTCAGTATAAATCACAGAAAAAAAAGACGGAGTGAGAAAGTATACAGGCAAATGATGGGACATACTACCAAAAATTTCAAATGCCGTCCATGGTAAGGAATCGAACCCTACCCCTTGACTCAGGACTCACGCATCACGCCACGAGTACGCCAACCACTGAGCCACTGCAACTCCATATACATACCGGTACATATACATTTTGGAGGTATAGAAAGAAATCAGAAGCACTCTCTCTCTCTCTCTCTCTCTCTCTCTCTCTCTCTCTCTCTCCTTCCCACAACTCTTTTGGACCGTCAGATTGCATGAATGACTTGTCTCTTTAACTCTCCCCCCCCCTCGCCTTGCTCTCCCCTCCCCCCTCTCTCTCCTCCCCTCCCCCTTCCCCCTTTCCCCTCATTTTTACCTACCCTCGCTCACCCCTCCCGCCCACTCCTCCTCCCCTCACATTTCACCTGCCCTCTCTCTCACCCCCACCTCTTACCTAACTCTCTCCCCTCACGGTCTGCCCTATCTTCCCTCTCATCCCCTCCCTACTCCTCCCTCTTTCCCCTCTACTCCCCTCACATTCTAATCTCCCCCCTCTCTCCCTGTCTCGCTTCCCTCCCCTCCCCAATTTATCCTCCACAGAGATTTCCTGACCCCACCCTGACCGGAACAAGCCCCCTCTCCCCTCTTTCATAAGTCCTCTCCCCCTCCCCTCCTCTCTACTTTATCTCTTCAGTCCTCTCTCTCTCTCTCTCTCTCTCTCTCTTATCTCTATCTTTTCCATTCCTTATCAATCTCAATTTCCCAATCCCACCCTTCTCTCCCTCACTCATATCCCTTCCTCTTCCATCTCTCCACCTGTCCCTCCCCCCTCCACCTCTCCCTCCCCTTTCCATCCGTCCCTGCCCCCTCCACCAGTCCCTCCCCCCTCCAGGTTCCCCATCACCCCCACCAAAAACTAAACATCCCCACCCCACCTAAAGACTGTTTCCGGATATGTTACTCTCCCCATCCCCCCCCCTCTCTCTCTCTCTCTCTCTCTCTCCCACCCCACCCAGAGCCTGTTTCCGGATACCTCTCATTCTCCCCCCACGATAGTGTTGATGGAAGAGGAAAAAAGTTATCACATTAAGAGTCTTGGATAAGGCAGGAATTTTGGATGATGGGAGGAGGGGAGGGGAGAGAGGGAAAGAATTGAGGAGAGGAGAGGAGAAGAAGGGAGGGAAGGACAGAATTGAGGAGAGAAGAGGAGAGGAGAAAAGGGGAGGGAGGGAGGGAAGGAGGAGAGGAGGGGAGAGGAGGATAACTGCAGCAAGGAGAGGAAAGGATAAGACAGGAGTGAAATGGAAAGGAGGGGACGATGGGAAGAAAAGGAGAGGAAGGGACGAAGGGAGTAGGGAAGAAAGAAGAGAACAGAAGAAGAAAGGAGAGGTGAGGAAGGAAGGAAGGAAGTCAAAGGAAAGAAAGGAAGGAAGGAAGGGTGAAGCTAGGACAGTAAAGAAGAGAGGAGGAAAGGAGAATGCAAGTCAAGAGAAAGGAAGAGAGAGATGGGAAGAAAAAACATACCCAGAGAAGAGAGAGAGAGGGAGAGAGAAAAAAAAAAGGGGGGGGGAAGGGAAGGAAAGAAAGTCAGTGGGGAGGGGAGGGAAAAAAGTCAGAGGGGAGGGGAGGGAAAAAAGTTAGAGGGGAGGGGAGGGAAAAAAGTCAGAGGGGAGGGAAGGGAAGAAAGTCAAAGAGGAGAGGAGGCCAATGTAAACTAAAGGGTTGGGGAGGAAAGAGAAGGGGAGGGTAAAGGAATGTAATCTGGGTGGGGGATTGATGTGGGGAAATAGGTGATAGAGAGAGAGAGAGAGAGAGAGAGAGAGAGAGAGAGAATGAAGAGGGGAGGGGCACAACGCCAAGAATGGGAAAGGAGAAAAACAATAAAGTAAGCGTGATGAACTAAAGTGAGGGGAGGGGAAGGGAGGGAAGAGGAGGGAAATAAAACCACCGAAGGAAAGGGAAGGGAAATGTACAGTAGGTTAAAAGGGGGAGGGGAGGGGAGGGGATGAAATGCACGTGTGGGGGAGGGTATGGGAGGAAAGGAGAGGGAGAGGAATAGGAAGGGTAGGGGATGGTGGAATGCACGAGGGGAACATGGGTTAGGGGAGAGGTGAGGGGAGATGAGCAAGAGAGGGCGTACAAGGAAGGGGAGAAGTACTAAGGACAGGGGAGCAAAGGGAGGGATAAGAGGGGAAGTACCGTACCCCAGGCGAACCTCCAGGTAGAAATATGAGCCAATTAGGTACCTGTGGTTGATAAATATTACCTGGTACTATATCCGCCTAAAATTATCAGTACCAGCCTCCCGTCACAGGAAGCGGAGTTAGCCAATAATTCAATCACCATTCGTGCCTGCAACTGGAGCCGCTTCAACTAACATCATTAACGACGAACATTATTTTTCTGCTACATTCTTGCCATCATCAATTTTATTACATTCAGGACGGACCCCTCGTAGAGAAATGGTAGATTCATCACTTCCAACTATAACCACCACCAAAAACATCACCACAATCTCTCATCATTATCGTCACCATCATCATCATCATAAGCTCTTAATATCATCGTACTCTTAATCATGAACGTTATTAACTTCATCATCATCATCAACATCATCACCACCACCACCAACACTACTGCCTACCATCCATCTTCACCGTCTACAAACCCACCATTAGCACCATACTCCTCTCCCAAAGCACTTCTCACCTTTACGCCTCATCACCACCACCTGTCACACACCACCACTTACAAACATTAACAACGAATTTCATCTCACCTTCAAGCATACATTCACTGCCAGGTGACCAACATCCACCTGTCAAGTTTACCATCCATCCACCCATCATCCAATCCTACGTTGCCCCATGAGGAGCGTAGGAGCCCGGGGCTAGGAGATGATCCTGACATTTAAGACGAGAGTGAGTCAAGTTTACATTTAACCTTATTTACTACTGACTACATTTACACAGCCTTATTTACTCTCTTTTAAAGCAAGGAAGAAGGAACCAAAGGCCAGAAGCCCGCTAGATTGTTCCCTCCCAGAAAAAATAAAAACAAGATATGGGACAGCCATTTTCAAGATCCGTTTATCATCGTCAATCAACATTCATTAACCTCTTCAGTTGGATGATTTATTTTTTTATTTATTCTTGCTACTGTATGAGATTTTTATTAAATTTTGGAAAGCCCTCTCGAAGTGAAGGGGTTAATGAAGGCTGCATCTAACCCCTTATGTCAGAAAATTCTATCCTAAGCTAAATAAAACTCTGATAGCTGCAAAAGTAAGTCGTCGGATTCAGAGGGTTAAGTACCATTAGCCTCCATTACCTGAAACCAAATTCACGTTACACAGCCTACTCATACCGTATACCAACAGCACCTGCCACCACAATCAACATTCACCTGCCAACATTAACACCACCCATTCGACTACCACAACACCAACCACCACCACCACCACCATCATCATCTATACCTCACTTGTCACCACCACCACTACCAACCAGCCAACCACATCAACCAACATCCACCTACCAACATTACCGACCAAAACCACCTACCAACACATACCAACATTACCAACCAACATTACTTACACTACACAGCTGCACCTGTTATCACCAAGTACCATAATCAACAACCACCATCATCCCACCTGCATCATGTCAAAATAACCATTCACCAACCAACAAACACTACCAACCACAAATCAGCAAACAGTACCCACCAACATCACCTACCATCATCACGAACCACCACCACAGGCTCACCAGCATCATGTCAAAACCATTCACCTACCAACACTACCAACCACAAGCTGTCAATACTACCTACCAGCATCATCTACCAACACCTACGCCTCACCTGCAACACCTGTCATCACCACCAGCAACTTCCACCATTCAGCTACCAACACTACCAACCACAAGCTGTCAATATTACCTATCAGCATCATCTACCAACACCTACGCCTCACCTGCAACACCTGTCATCACCACCAGCAACTTCCACCATTCAGCTACCAACACTACCAACCACAAGCTGTCAATATTACCTATCAGCATCATCTACCAACACCTACGCCTCACCTGCAACACCTGTCATCACCACCAGCAACTTCCACCATTCAGCTACCAACATTGGCAACCACAATCTCCCCCAAGGCCTGGGCAGTGCCAAGGGAGGCCCACTTTGGCACTCTAGCCGTACTTCTCAGAAAGGGCCGTGGGGGGTGGAGAAGAGGAGAGAGGGAGGATAGGAGAGGAGACAAGAGTATAAGAAAGAGGGAAGAGAGAAGCGAGAAAGAGTAGAGGGAAAGGGAAGAGAAGAGAAGAGAAGGGGAGAGGAGAGGAGAGAAGGGGGAAGATGACTAGGGGAGAGAGAAACGGGGAAAGATGATAGGGAACAAGAAAAGGAAGAGGGGAAGTAAAACTGAGTAAAAGGAGTAGAAAAGGAAAAGGAAGTAAGGACAGCAAAGAATACATGAAGGGAATGAGAGAAATAAATGAAAGGATTTAAAAACAAAACTGACGATAAAGATCTATAAAGCAAAGGAAAGGAAAATAAAGTACAAAAAAAATCACAGAAAGTATACAGTAGTTACAAAATATGTATGCTATACCGTGTGTGTGTGTGTGTGTGTGTGTGTGTGTGTGTGTGTGTGTGTGTGTGTGTGTGAGGGAAGAAATCGACAGATGATACAGTATACCTGAAGGAAGAAAAATCAGAATACAGGTGAGGAAGATGGAAGACCTAAGAAAGAGGAAGGCATCAAGAGGAAAAGAAAAGATGAGCAAAGATGGACAGAAGCAAGGTGGATGAGTGAGAGGTGGAGAGGAGAAAGAAAAGGTGCGAGGAGATAGGACGAGGATGGGGAGAAGGTAAGGCGGGAGGGGAAAGGAGACAGGGGTGGTGGGGAGCATTAGGAAGAAACAGGAGAGGGCAGGAGAAAGGTTGGGATGGGAGGGGAGGAAGGAGGAAGACAGGGAGGGGAGGAGAGGAGAGGAGGAGTAGGTAGTGAGAGGAGATGAAGATCAGGGTGGAGGTAAGGAAGGGGAGGAGAGGAAGCGCGTGGAAGTAATCAAAATGAATATAAAAAACGCCAGACCCTCCCAAGATACCCACCATCGCTATAAAACCAATCCCCATTTGCCCTACACCTTCTGATTACCACTAACTCTCAAGCAGTTCCCGCTAAAGGCCAATAAATACAAGTATATAAACATTTGCTCGTGACCCCTGCCTTCTCTAAGTGACGTCACGCCTAGTAATGACGACACTGGATAAACTCAGACGTCCCAGCCAATAAGAACACAAGGAGACTGTAACGTCACGGGTAAGAATGACGTCACGGCCAACAGGAACACGAGGAACCTCTGACGTCACGAGTCGCGTAAACAGAGGCCGTAGTGTTGCCAGTGTTTGCGCTCCTCGGAATCCTCACCACCAACTTGCTACTTCCCGGAACCACTCGTGTATTTCCTTTTATGGGGAGAAATTCGGGGCGGTAATTGTGTGTACATTATAGGTGACAAGGTAAGTATACAAAGTGATCACGATTACAAACCAGGGAAAATTCCTGTACTACACGTACTAACGCCCGAGTATCTTCCTGCAGAGTTGCATTGGTTTCATCGTATTACCTGACCATGCTTATGCACTTCTTTATTAATATATATATATATATATATATATATATATATATATATATATATATATATATATATATATATATATATATATATATATATAACTATTCATTGCTGATTTTTCTGTTCTTAGGTGGGGAAAGCTTAAAACAATATCAGCAATTTTTATTTTACACCTTTACGGATGTCTTATTTCTTTGGAATTACAGTATTGTCGCTACTCTGTTTGCTGGTCTACTTTTTTTTTTTTTTTTTGCATATTTCAATGGCGTTACTATTACTCCTGTTAATGTGATAGGTTACCTAGTTTGAGGTTATTTCTCATTCACTGACAATGTTTCTTTGGTTTTAGTTTCTTTTTTCATAACTGCTATTTCAGGGGTGATCTGAATGTTTACTGGTGTCATACTGTATGTACATTACTGATGGTTTAGTTGTATCTTACTGCTTTAATGAGGCTTTGTATTACTGGGGTTTATTTTCTGGTTTTATTAATCTGTTGGATCATACTTTATTGTTTTATTGGTGTACGGTTTTACTGGTTTTCATAATTCGGCTTTCACTGGTGTAATGCTTTATTTCAAATGATGCTTAATGATATCCACTAGAGATATTTTTTCCTGTTTACCGGATGCTTTGTTTTAATATCTGCTTACCTGGTGATTTAATACTTTATTGATATTAATGCTATTCAACTAGTGATTAAACCATTTATTGATTATATTGCTGACTACCTGGTGATAAAATAATAATAATAGTTATTTATTATTATTATTATTATTATTATTAATATTACTCGCTGTTCACAATCGCCGTTACTGCATTCATTTTACCTACCATTATTCTTATAAGTACAATTACATAAGTACTCATGGTGCAACAGTGTACGTGATGTGGGGTGGCGCCGTTCGTCCTGGGGTGAATCACAACTGTAAACTACGTGTTATTAGTTCATCCTGCCCCTAACATGACTCAGACCATATTCTAAGAGGCTTGGCAGATGTCGTAACACCTCTTCACCAGCGATTTCTTTTTCTTTTTCCCCTAATTACACCTTAATATCCTTTTTCCGTTATTGAGGCACATCACACATTATTTTCCTCGTGTTATGTAGTGATGCAAACTTCTATCGACACTAAGGCTATTAAATAAAAAAATAATATGAAGATGTAATAGAATAAATCGGTACAGAAAAGGAACTAAGAAGTCTACAATGCCACTCAAGATACAGCACATAGGTATAGCTCCTCAGCACCTACCTACCACAACTACCATTGCAAACCACACCTACCACTCCAATACCAACCACAACTACCGCCACTACAAAGCACATTTTTTCCTCATAACTACCAATCCTATACCTACCACAACAACCAGTTAACACCACACTACCAGCAGCTACCACAACTACCACCATTGGGAATTACTTGTCGCAACCACCACGTGCCTACTCTTACCAGTAACCCCCCACTCATCTCTCTCCCATCCAATAAACCCCCACTCACCCCTCTCCCCTCACTCACCCTTCACCCCCACTTACCCTTGTCTTCCCCTTCAATAACCCCCACTCACCCTTCGTCCCCGCCTACCCTTCACCCCTTCTCACCTCTCTCTCCTTTGAATAACCTTCACTCAACCTCCCTCCCACCCACCCTTCACCCCTCCAATAGCTCCCCCACTCACCCCTCTCCCCCACTCACCCCTCTCTGCCCCTCCACAGACCCGCGGGAGTGGGGACCAGAAGACATAGCGGCCTGGCTGACGTGGCTGAGGAGGGAGTTTAAGCTTAAGACACTCATAGAAGCCAAGGACCTCCCAGACACAGGTGAGTACAGGTTAATTAGTGGACAGGTGAGGGGTTAATCAGTGGATACGTGCGGTTAATTAGGCGTCAGGGATATTTAATGAAGTGGTTAAGGAGGAGGTAGTTCAAGGTTGTCACTCATAGAAGCCAAGGACCTCCCAGACACAGGTGAGTACAGGTTAATTAGTGGACAAGTGAGGGGTTAATTAGTGGATACGTGGGGTTAATTAGGTGTCAGGGATATTTAATGACGTGATTAAGGATTAATTCAAGCCTGCCACTCATAGAAGCCGAGGACCTCCCAGACACAGGTGAGTACAGGTTAATTAGCGAACAGGTATGGGGTAATTAGTGGATAAGTGGGGTTAATTAGGTGTCCTGTTTCTTCCCATCACCCCTCTTTCTCCCCATCACCCCTCTTTCTCCCCATCATCCCTCTTTCTCCCCACAACCCCTCTTTTTTCACCACCCCTCTTTCTCCCCATCACCCCTCTTTTTTCTCCTCAGGCTGTGATTTATGTCGTCTGTCGCATCGTCGCCTAAGAAAGCTTGCGGGAAGGAGGGCAGGGCGGGTGATGGCTGAACACCTAGACTGGTGCCTTCAGAGATTCGGTGCCTCCCTACCCCCCACCACCATCACCACCCCCACCACCACCACCGCCGACACCACCCCCACCACCACCACCACCACCACAGCCTCCACCACCACATTCCTACCCTCAGAAGAGTCCAGTGGGAGTGAGGATGATGATGACGATGGTGAGTAGTTATTTTATTATTCCTTTTTCTGCTTTATTTGATGATGACGATGGTGAGTATAGTGGTTTTAAAATTTGTCTACCTTTTTCTACTTTATCTTTTTTTTCCTTTATTAATTTGATTATTTATTCTATTAATTTACTCCCGAGGTCTTTATTTTCGCAGTCGTATCCCAAAGTAAATGCTGTTAGAGTGAGGGACTTGTTTCAATAAAGCCAGGATGCTAAAACTTCACGGTCGATACTAGTAAAGCATCCGCAGTCCGAATGAGTTAATCCAAGAGCCAGATTATCCTTACTGCTAAAAATAATAAAAGATCGAAGAGGTAGATTTTACACACTACCGAGAAATGCTAAACTGCAACTGCGATTTCCCTACGTACATTTTTCATCCTCCAGTCGACCTGAATTGGGAGAGGGGGGGGGAATAATACCTCGACCTTTGACCTGTATTAAAGACTCTGACCTAAGCTTTTCCAGGTGTCATTATTACCTGGCTATAAGCATCCCTATATACCTTGTTAATTACTAAGGAAAAACTGCTGGAGACTGTGACACGTGGAGCTCAGACAGGTAATACATCGAGGAGGAATAGAATGAGAGAGAGAGAGAGAGAGAGAGAGAGAGAGAGAGAGAGAGAGAGAGAGAGAGAGAGAGAGAGAGATTAACCAGAAACTATTCCTCTCTCTCTCTCCATTCCTAATTCTTTCCTGCTTCCCTCCCTCCCTCCCTCTTTCCCCCATTCTCTCTCTATTACCTCGCACTCCTTTTATTGTTCTTCCTCCTCCTCCTTCTCCTCCTCCTCCTCCCTCCCTCCCCTGAAGCGTGGAAGCAATAAATTTAGGCCAGCAATCTGATCCAATAAAGGAAGGGGGCGAGGAAGTATGGAGCCTGATAATTTCTTGCTAACATCTCCTCATTGTCTGGAAGGAGGGAGAGAGGGAGGGAGGGAGGGTGGGAAAGAGGAAGGAAGACTATGGGAGAGAATGGACAGAAGTAGGGAGAAAGATAGGAGGAAAATTGAGAAGGCAAGAGGGAAGAATATGAACAGAGGCTGGGAGGAAGAAAAGAAGAATACTGAGAGAGAGAGAGAGAGAGAGAGAGAGAGAGAGAGAGGGGGGGGGAAAGGGTAGAAGTAGAATATAATTAGAAAGACAAAAGAGGGGTGAAAGAGAGAGAAACAAAGAAAAGAACGTGAGGCATAGACAGAAGGGGAAGGGAGATGAGAAGGAGAAGAGAGGAAGGGAAGGAGGGAAGACAGAGGGAGGGAGGGAGGGATGGAGGGAGGGAAGACAGAGGAGGGAGGGAGGGAGGAAGGGAAGGAGGGAAGACAGAGGGAAGGAGGGAGGGAGAAAAGATAGAGGAAGGAGGTGAGGAAGTATGAACTCTGATAATTTCTTGCTAACATCACCTCATTGTCTTCCAGGGAGAGAGAGAGAGAGAGTGAGAAGGAGAGGGTGGGAGAGGGAGAGGGAGAAGGAGAGGGAGGGGGAGAGGGAGAGCGAGAAGGAGGAGGAGGAGAGGAAGAGGGAGAAGGAGGAGGAGGAGAGGGAGAGGGAAAGGGAGAAGGACGAAAAGGGAAAACGAGAGGGACGAAATCGGTACAGGAGAGAGAGAGAGAGAGAGAGAGAGAGAGAGAGAGAGAGAGAGAGAGAGAGAGAGAGAGAGACGGGGGGGGGTAAGGAGGGAGAAGTTGGCCTGGTGTAAAATAGTGAGAGTCCAGTTAAGATAAGGATGGAATCTATTACGGGGTGAGAGAAGGAGGGAGGGAGGGAGAGAAGATAGAAGGAGGGAGGAGGAGAAGATAGGAAGGAAGGTAGGAGGGAGGTTGGAAGACAGACGAGAGAGGGTAGGGAGAGTAGACAGGAGGAAGGGAGGGAGGGAGGGCAGAAGAAGAAGACAGGAAGGAAGGAGGGAGGTACAGAGGATGGATGGATGGATGGAGGAAAAGAAGAAGGCAGGAGAGGAAGGGAGGGAAGGAGGAGAGATAGGAGAGAGGAGGGAAATGACTGAGACGGTGAGAATAAATAGGAGAAGGAAAAGTACACGGAAAGAGGGGGAGGAAAGATGGAGGAAAGGCAGGAGTGACGGAGATGGAGGAGGAGGGAGCAGACAAGGAAGGAGGGAAAAGGTGGAAAAAGAAGAGGAGGTAGTAGGAGGGAAAAGAAACAAAAAGGTGGCAGAGAGAGAGAGAGAGAGAGAGAGAGAGAGAGATGGGAAACGCAAGAGAAGGAAGGAAGGAATATACGCTTAAACCACAGACAGACAGACAGACAGGTAAAACTCAATCCGTTATCATACCTGGAAAAAATTACAGGTAACCCATCACGTGAAGGAGCAAAACACGGTCTCTTTTGTCACACTCCTTCATCTTCCCGCGAAAGGGTTAAGTGCTATTTAATACGTCAATAAATAAAAAATAAAAATAAATAGTTAAGTCATAATTTAGCCACCAATAGCAAAATAGCATCCTTTATACTCGAAGTCAATTTATCCATTAAAACCAAAAACAAAAAAGATATTCCAAGGTAAACAAAAAAAATATCTTCGAAGGCAAAATATAATCAAGCATCACAGGCAAACCGACTCGTGTGTCTTAAAAGCGAATAATGATCAACCACCTTCCTCTCTACTCCCTCACAAGCGTCTAGTATCTCTTTAAGACGAGAAATATGTCTGTCAACTCTTAAAAGGCCATGGTTATTCTATTTACCTAAGGCAGATGGCATTGGGAGTAATGGAC
Source organism: Coenobita brevimanus (assembly GCF_032717465.1). NCBI lineage: Eukaryota > Metazoa > Arthropoda > Malacostraca > Decapoda > Coenobitidae > Coenobita > Coenobita brevimanus. The sequence continues at coordinate 34,800,592 of NC_137039.1, forward strand.
AAGGCAAGCAGTCAGGTGGCATCCCAATAAAGTGCCACAATAATGAATCCTGTTCCTTGCCACTTTATTCATTATTTATTTATTTATTCTAGAACAGAGGTAACAGTCCATCCTCTTCCCCTCACTCCTTCCCTCTCTCTCTCTCTCTCTCTCTCTCTCTCACCCACTCCGTGTCTTTCATCATCCCCACCCTCTTCCTTCAGTTCTTTCCTCCTCATCATCATCTTTATTCATCTCCTTCCCGTCATCCTCCCTACTTATTCCTCCTTCCTTCCACTCTTCCCATCACTTCTCCCTCTTCTCTGTTCCCCTCTCCCTATCTCCTCCTTTCCCCTCCCACTTTCTCCTTTCTTCCTCCTCCCTTCTTCCTTTCGCTCCTTCCTCTCTTTTCTCCCTTCTTCCTCCTCCAACCTTATCTCCTTTTCTCTCTCTCTTCTTTCTTCTTTCCTCCTCCTCTCCTCTTCCCTTCACTCCTTCCACTCTTTCTCCTTTCCTCCTCCCCTCACTCCTTCATTCTTTCTCCCTTCCTCCTCCCCTCACTCCTTCCACTCTTCTCTCTTCCTCCTTCTTCCCTCTTCCCCTCACTCTTTCCACTCTTTCTCCCTTCCTCCTCCCTTCCTCCAGCCTTCCTCCCCCACTTTTTCTCCCCCTCCCCCCCGTATCTAAAATCACCCCCCCCCCGTGGAAGTGGGTAAAGTTTCAATGGGGTGTTTATCTGGTAATGGCCTTAAGATGGTGATCAGGACCCCCCCATCCCCCCTCAGTTCTTACCCCACTCTCTCTCTCTCTCTCTCTCTCTCTCCCTGTGTGTGTGTGTGTGTGTGTGTGTGTGTGTGTGTGTGTGTGTGTGTGTGTGTGTGTGTGTGTGTGAGAGAGAGAGAGAGAGAGAGAGAGAGAGAGAGAGAGAGAGAGAGAGAGAAATCTTCGGTCAGAAATAAAGAACTTGAGTGATAGGTGATAAAGTAAGTGAGAGTGAGAAAGCATGACGGAATAAAAAAAAAAAATACATGATACAGAATGAGAAGATGAAAAATTGACAAAAAATATATAAATAAATAAATAAAATATGGCAGGATGAAAAAAGCCATTTATAAAGTGACAGTGAAAGAAAGAAAAAAATCATCATCATCATCATCATCATCATCATCATCCGGACCTCCTTTCCCAGCCTAGGGCAAGGTGAGGAAATAAACAGGCGAAGGCGAATATTAGGAATGAGAAAAGAAAGTGAAAAAATGAGAGAAAATGAGAGAAAGTAGGCCAGATGCATACATATATATATATATACTCTCCATCCACCCATGGTAAAGGTGAGAAACTGAGAGTGAGAGAGGTTTTGTCCAGCGCGGCCAGAATTTATGTCCCTTACTTTAAACTCACTTAAATCCTCCTAACTGCACCAGCTATTTTTTTTTTTCCTTTCCTACCCACTCCAGCGTCGACTTTTTTCTCTCTCGCTTTTCATTTCTTTTTTCCTACGTCGCAAATGAGCCACGTATGTGAGAGCGTCGCGTGCTTACTCGTGTTCTTTTTATACTTCAGTTTATATATTACATTTCAAATTACAGTTCTATGTAATCAGTGTACAGTAGTTGGAAAAGTCTCTCCCAACCCAATTTCCTATTTCGCCTCAGTAACTGGCAGGGTAACTGATTAACAGGATACCCATCAGTATTACCATTACTGAGACAAGCAAATTACCCATCTTCGAAGGACTGGCTAAAGGGGGAGAATTCATTGGTGACGAGAGAAAATCCATCATCATCATCATCACCACCACCATCATCATCATCATCACCACCATCACCACCATCATCACCACCACCATCATCATCATCAACACCACCATCATCATCATAATCACCATCACCACCACCATCATTATAATCATCACCACCGTCATCACCACCATCACCACCATCATTATCACCACCATCATCATCATCATCAGAGTGAAACGCGAAAATCCACTACCAGCATCATCACAGGTATTCACCAAATTTCTTACTATATCAGACGCAAAATTAAGCAAAATTATGAAAACCTAAACTGAGGGATTAAGGTATATAGTTAGATAGATAGATAGACAGATAGATAGACATTGATTAGTGTACAGATAAATAGATAGGTAGGTAGGTAAGTAGATAAATAAACAGAGGGGCAGGTAGGTAAGTAGACATATATTGATAGGTGGATAGACAGACAGATAGATACAGATAGATATATAGATAGAGACAGAAATATAGATAAAATTAATTAACACTAATTCCCAAAGCGAGACTTAGTGCATCTCAGAGTGGGATGGGCGGGGGGGGGGGAGCAGGTGGAGAGAGAGAGATAAGGAGAGATAAGCCTGGGAGTTAAGAGACGTGGAGGCATTGAGGGAGAGACACTGAGGTAATGGTAACGAGGCCTGGGGTAGTTACGGTGAGGTGGAGACGCTCGTTACCTTAGATTGGGTTGTTTAGGTCTGTATTTACCTGTGTGTATGTGGAGGCGTGATTAGGAGAGTGCAGGTGGGAAGGAAGGGGGAGGAAGAGGAGGTAGGGAGGGAAAGAGGGACGCGGTGGAAGGGGAATGGGGTGGAAGAGGAGGTGGAAGGGGAGAGAGTAGGGGAGGGGAAAGGGGTGGGCAGCTAGGGGGCTTGGCTAACGCAGTCCAGACCATTTAGGCACAAGGAGACCACCCTACGTCCCTGGAGAAGTCTACGGGTACACTCACCACCGATCACGTGTTGGCATCGAACACTAGGCCGTATTCTGAGTCTTACAGGAGGCTTCGCAACATCTCTTCCTAGGTGATTTATTTTGCATATTACATCTTAAGTCTCCTCTGTGCTGTTTACATAGTTTTTATACTGACACAGTTTACGTCAATGACAAAATAGGACAAATTAGGTGCAGAACAAATCGCTGAGTAAAGGATGCTAAGAAGTCTACAGTGACACCCATAATGCAGTCCAATGGCAGACAAAACTTTTAACACCATACCAAAGACGAAAAAGTAAATAAATATATAAAACAAAAAATAACAAAATGTCTGAATGAAATCTTTATATACAGTAGGATTACCTGCCTCTTATGGGTCAACAGGTAGATTAATTAGGAAGGGAAGAAGAAAACTAAAGGGCACAAGAACGGTTGAATCAGGTCATCAGGACAGGTAGATGACGGTAAAAAGAGGACTTAGATGGTGAAGGAAGGAAGGAAGGAAGGAAAGTGGATAAAAAAAAATAATAAATGGAAGGGATGAGTGGCTGGAGAGAAAGAGGAGAAGGGAGCACGAAACGGACGGAAGGGAGGATGGAAAGTGAAAAGGATGGAAGGATGGAGGTAAGAAAGGAAGGAGGGATGTAAGATGGAAGAAAAATTACCCATCCTTTCCTTTCCCTCTCCACCCTTCTTATTTTCTTCTCTCCTTCCACTTAACCTCCGCCCTCCCCCAACCTCCACTCCCTCCCCTATTCTTACCTTTCCTCCCTAATATCTAATCCCTCCTCCTCCTCCTCCTCTCCCTTCCCCTCTCTACCTTGGTCTATGCCTCTCTTTCTTCCTTCTCCTTCCCATTCCCTCTCCCCTTCCCACTGCCTCACCTCTTTCTTTTCTCTATACATTTCTCTTCTTCACTTTCCACCCTCTTTCCCCTTGCCTGTTTCTTCCATCTCTCCCTCTCCTTGAAAACACCTCTCCTTCACTTCTTCCTCTTCTTACCTTCATTCTTTTTCCTCCCTTCTGTTTCCTCTCTTACCTTCATTCTCTCCCCTCTCTCCTTCCCCCTTCCTACCCTACAAGATCCTCATTCTCCCTCTTTCCAGTATCATCGCCCCTCTCCCCATTCCTTCCCCCTCGTACACTCTCCCCCTTCCTATTTCTCTCTTCCTACTGTCCTCCTCCCTAACCCCAGTGCTCTCCTCTCCCCTCTCCCCAGAAGCATCTCCCCTTCTCTCTCTTCTTCCTTCTCTCTTCCCCCCTCCTCCCTCCCTTCCTCCCCCCTCCCCCCCACGGCTATCCGTCTTGAAGTAATCAGTGAGTGAGTCTGATGCTATCGTCTCTCTCTCTCTCTCTCTCTCTCTCTCTCTCTCTCTCTCTCTCTCTCTCTCTCCTGTGTTTCAACTTCTTACCTTGCATCCACTATCCTTTTTCTCCCCAGTCTCTCCCTCCCTCAGCAAAAAGGGAGGGGGAGAGGAAAGGAGAGAACTGAAAGGAGAGAACTGAAAGGAGAGACAGGGAAAGAGGATCCAAGAGAAAGAGAGGAGAACATAAAACAAGAAAACAAAAAAGAGAAGAGTACGGAAGAGACGAGAGACAAGGGAAGTCCAGCGAAGAAAAGAGACTAAAGAAGAGAAAAGAGAATCGAAGGAAAAAGGGAAGAGGGTAAGCCAGACAACAGATGTGAGGTGAGGTGAGGTGAGAAGTGAAAGAAGGGGAGAGGAGAGGAGAAGAAAGGTTGGGTGAGGTGAGAAGAGGAGAGGAGAGGAGAGGAGAGATGAGGTGAGGAAAGGAGGGGGAAATAAAGGAGTGAGGAAATAAGCCTAAAAAAAATCTGATGCAAAGTGACAGAAAGATGGGCGTAAGAAAAGGGAGAGAAAAGGGAAGGAGGAAATGATGACGAGAAGGAGAGAAAAGAGAGGAAGAGAGGAGAAAGAGGAGGAGGAAAAGGGAGAGACAGAGTAGGAGAAATAAGAGAAAGGAATAATAAAGTAGAAAGTACAAGAAAAAATGGACGAAAGCAAAACAAGATGTGATAAAGAAAAAGAATGAAAGAAAAGGAAGGGAAGAAAAATCAACACATGAAAGAAAGGTAAGCAGCGAAGAGAGGAAGAAAACAGAGGGGGAAGGCAGGAGCGAAAAAGATGAGAGGAAGAAGGGAGGGATGGAGGGAGTGAGGGATGCTGAAGAAAAGGAGGGAGGGAAAGACACGAGAATGGAATGGAGAGGCCAGAGAGGAAGGGAGATAAGGTGGGAAGAAGTATGGGGAAGAAATGGGGAGATAAGAGGAAGACAGACAATGGGAGAATAAGAGGAAGTGAAGAAAAGAAATTAGAAAGAGAGAAAATAAGGAAGAAAGACAGGGGGGAGGGAGGGACTGACGGAGGAGAGGGGGTTGATGGGAGAGAGGAAGACACTGAGGCAGGGAGGGAGGGAGATGGGGGAGAGGGACTGAGGGAGGGAGACAGGATATGGGCGAAGGAAAGATTTACTTCACTCTAGGAAGTCCTGAGGAAGGATAGAGGAAAGTGGAGGAAACTGGAGGGAAAGGGAAGGAAGAGTGAAGAGGGAGGGAGGCATGGACAGAAAGGCTTGGAAAAGAGGCATTTAATTCACTTTTATCATATCCATTTATTATTTACTTGCATTTTACACACACACACACACACACACACACACACACACACACACACACACACAGCAAACAGAGGCAAACTGACTGCCACACTCAATTCGGCGAGAACCAATACAAATCAATGAAGATGCTGCCAAGCCTCTCCCTTTTCCCTCCCTCCCCTTCCTTCCTTCCTTCTATGCATCTTTCTCTTCTCTCCTCTTCCTCCTTCCCCCCTTTTATTACCACCTACACAACACATCCATTCACAAATACAAACATACACCGGCACACATACACAGCCTCTCACAAACACACCTATTTACATACACAATGTTTCCACCCACAAACACCCATAAACACAGAAGCAGCACATACACAATACAATCACCCAAAAAACATCAAGAAAAACACACATACCACACACACACAAATCAGCAAACACCACATACACAACACAACCACCCACATCCATACAAACACCACACACACGAAGACAACCACCCGCAAACAAAGACAAATAATTAATAAGGAAAGTGTCATTATTTGTTTTCCTTCTATCCTTCCTTTCCCTATTTCTTCTTCATAGCCTACCTTCTACCAGCTTCCCTTCTCTTCCCCTGCCTTTCCTTCCTGTCTCTCCTTTCCCCTTCGCGAATACAGAAATTACACCCACCCACCTACCCACAAACACACACACACACACACACACACACACACACACACACACACACACACACACACGCAAACAACAAACAAAGATGTAAACAGTGTGGCTGCCACACTCAATTCACCGAGAACCAATACAAATCAATGAAGATGCTGCCCTACCCCTTCCCCCACCGTCCCTTCCACCGCCTTCCTTCCTTCCCTCCGTCCTTCCTTCCCCCACCCTGACTCCTTCCATCCCTCTTTCCCCCCCACTCCTTTCCCTCCCTTCATAGCTGTTAAATCAACCTAATAATGTCTATAAAATGACCATCAAACATTTCCAATCAATAAAACAAATAATCACTTCATTAAGGTGTAAATAAAGACAAGGAACACACTGCACTTCCATGGCACTTCTTCGTGACCAGCATCATGTTCCTGTGTAAAATCTGTTGTTACATCTAAGCATTCAAGTTGGTGAGATGACGATTTTTGGCCAAGTTAGAGTAAACAGAGTATTGTAGGCCTACATGTTCCAGTTGGATGCGGAACTGTATGGGACTTAGTTAGCGTTAAACAAATTGCGTGTGCAAATCCTTAGAGTGTGACAGACTGACAGGGCCGTTTTAAAGATGCTCCCGATCTAAATAATAATAATAATAATATAATATTTAATGATAATTCGGTGTTATCATCCCTTACAACTTTGTTATACTGCGTGGTGATGCTTCTTACATTTTCCTGCCGGCTTCGTGTGGAAAGAGAGAGAGAGAGAGAGAGAGAGAGAGAGAGAGAGAGAGAGAGAGAGAGAGAGAGAGAGAAAGAGAGAGACATTCTTGCTTTGCTATCCTTTTCACAGACCAAGAACATAAAGTACCAGCATATTTGTTGTTGTTGTTGCTTGTTTTCTTGTCTACTCATGTATTCTGTATCCCACTGACCTTAATTTCTCGGTCCCTTGCTGCTCCCTCCCTTCCTCCACCTTTCTCCTTCATCCTATCCTTCTTTCCCCTTCCTTCCTTCATCCCTTCGTTCCTATCTTCTTTCCTTCCTTCCTCCACCTTACTCCTTCAGCCTTTCGTTCCTCTCTTCTTTCCTTCCTTCATCTCTTCTTCCACACTTCCTTCGCCCTTCTCCTTCATTCTTTCCTGCTTCCCCCTTCCTTCCTTCCTCCCTCCACCCCTCCGTTCCTCACTTTTCCTTCCTTCCTTCATTTTTCCTCCACCTTTCTCCTTCACCCTTTCCTTCTTCTCTCTTCCTTCCTCCATCCCACCGTTCCCCTCTTCCTTCCTTCCTTCGCCTTTCTCCTTCACCCTTTCCTTCGTCCCCCTTCCTTCCTTCATCCCTTCGTTCCTCCCTTCTTTCCTTCCTTCCTCCCTTCTTCCACCTTTCTCTTTCTCCCTTTCCTTCCTTCCTCCGTCCCTCTCTTCTTTCCTTCCTTCCTTCCTTCCTTCACGACGTAGAAAACTCAGTGTCATTTAAGACCAAATAAAAAGGTGGGCGCTCAAGGCAGGGGGCTGATCCAGGTGGGGGGAGGGGGGCGTGGGGATGGGTGGGGGGCGGATCCATGAAGCTAAAGTCAGGGGATCAAGCGCAGCGGGGGGCGGGGGGGGGAGTGGGGGGAGAGGGGAGGCAAGAGGGGTCACATCTCCAAGTCTGATGAGCCCTGACCCCCCTCTCTCTCCTCAAGCCCCCCCCTTCCTTCCAGCTCCCCCCTCAATCCCCCTTCCCTCCTCCCTCCCCTTCGACCCCCTCCTCTCTTCCCCCTCCTCCCACTATCTCCTCGCCATGGTACACTTTTTTTTCCTTCCTTTATCTGTTTCTTTTTCTTTATGCTTTTCCTTCTTCGTCTTTCCTTCTCATTTTATCACTACTCGTCTTAAGTTTTTATATTCTTTTATTTTTTTTGTTCTTCCTTCTTGTGTGTTGTTTATTCTCTCTCTCTCTCTCTCTCTCCAGCACCACCTCCCACTCTCCTTTCCCCTTCCTTCCCCTCCCCCCTCGCCTCCTTCATCCCAGCTAAAAACCCGATATTTCACGAGATTTTAACCCCCTCCTTCCCCCTCCCCCCCATCATCTTGAGAGGAGGGAAGGAGCGAATGAAGGCGGGAGGAAAGGAGGAAAGAGGAGAATGAGGGGGGGAGAGGGGAGGAGAGAGGGAAAATGAGAGATAGGGGGAGGGATAGCAGAGAATGAAGGATGGAAGTGGGAAAAGAATGAGAGGAAGGAAAGGAAGGAGGAAAAGGATGAAGGAAGGAGGGAAGGAGAAGGATGGAGAGAATGACAAAGAGGGGGAGGGGTGAGGTAAGAAGTGAGCAAGGGAGGAAGGAAAAGAAGGAAATAGCGAATGTGGGTCGGACGGAAAGACGGAAGGCAAAAAGAAGGAAGGAAAGAAAAGGGGAGAGAATGAGGAAGGAAAAAAAGAGTAAGGTAGCGGAAAGGGAAGAAGAGGGAAGGAAATGGATGAATGGATGGATGGATGGATGGAGGAAACAAAGAAGGAGGAAAGAACAGAGAAGAGAGGGTGAGAAAACTGGAGGAAAAAGATAAATAGAGGAAACGGTGGCGATGAAATGGAAATGGGGAAGAAATGTACGGAAAAAAAAAGAAGAAAGGGTTGAGAGGAGAGAGAGAGAGAGAGAGAGAGAGAGAGAGAGAGAGAGAGAGAGAGAGAGAGGTGGAGATGGATAAAAGGATGGAGGAAGAGAGAGATACAAGTGATAGGAAGGAGGACAATGGAAGAAGGACGAAAAAAAAAAGCAAGTGGGAGTAAGTAAGGATGGAATAAAGCAGAATAAAGTTAGCAGGAACAAATAAAGGTGAAGTAAAGGAGAGGTAACTAGCGGCTAAAACACACGTAACAGGGATGGCCAGTTCTACCTGTATAATACGCGTTCAAGTCCTGTTTCGTGGATTCTTTAGCGCGACTGATCCGTAAGCCCGATGGAGTCAATTATCCCATCCCACCCAATTACATATCCCAGGTGTGAGATTTGTGAAGCTTACGGTGAGATGTGCATTTTGAAACGTCCTCTGTTGGGGTGGGTGTAATGGAGTGAGATCTCGTGTACAAACATAAAACTGCATCCTCTTAAATTACTGTCTCCGGCTCCAATCGAACCCAGGACTAGATGACAAAGACGCTTAGTGCGGTACTCGACTATAGGACGTGAGAGTGGAAGGGAGAGAAATCGTAGGATGAAAGCAAGAAGAGAGAGGAAGTAGAGAAAAAAATACATGATGGGGATGGGAAGGAAGGATGGAGAGAAGGGTAAATGGAAGAGGGTGACGAAGAAAATACAGGATGGGGAAGGGATGGGAGGATGGAGAGAAGGGTAAATGGGAGACGATGAAGAAAAAAGTACAGGATGGTGAAGGGAAGGGAGGATGGGGAGAAGGGTAAATGGGAGAGGATGAAGAGGGTACGGGAGAACGAAGAGGAGGATATGGGAGAGACTGTAGGATAGGCAGGAGGTTGATGGAAGGAGTCGAAGGAGAGGGAAGATGGGAGAGGAAAGGAGGATAGAGAAGAAAAGGGGGGGGGGCGAATGGAGTATAAGAGGAGGAGGAGGAGGAAAGTCTGGGGGGGGGGGTGGAGGGAAAGGATGGGGTTATGGAGGAAAACTTTGTGCATAAGGAGGTGTGGAAAAATTCAGGTGATAAAGAGGAAGAGAGGAGGGAAACTTGAGGTGTCGGAGGAGGAAGGTGGAGGGGTTGAGGACATCCTTAGGGGGAGAAGTTCGGGTGGAGGAGAAGAGGGAATGGAGGGGGAGGGGAAAGGGGAGGGAGGGAAGAGAGGGAAGAAAGGAAGTGAACTGAAGAGGAGGAGAAAAGGGAGGGAATAGGAGCGAAGGAAGAATGGGAGACATGTGGAAGAGGGTGGAGGACGAATGGGAGGGAATGGAAGGAGGAGGAGGAAAGGGAGAAAAGCAGGAGAGGGCGGAGGAAAGAACGGCGTGGGAAGGGAGAGGAGAAGAAGACGGGGAACGGAATGGGGAGGAAAGCGAGTGGGGAAGGACGGGTCTGGGAAGGAAGGGATAAAACAACAGGTGGAAAGCAAACAGCAGACAGACTTAGTGATCCATTTGAGGCTGCTGTTAGTGACAATACAATGGCTACCTAAATCCATGACTAGAAGATAACGATAGGAAAACAAGAAGATAAAAAGGGGATGTAAAATTTAGAAGGGAAGGAAGAGAGGGAGGTGAGGGAGAGGATGGGGAAAGGCAGGAAGGAGGAGTACGATGCGGTATAGGGGAGGGAGGTGAAAGGAAAGAAAAGGGAAGGGAAAGGGAAGAGGGGAGGCTTGCGTAGGGAGGGAAGGAATGGGAGAAGGGAAATGGAAAGACAGAGAGAAGGGGAAAGGAAGGAGGTGGGGAGAGGAAAAAGGAAGGAATGGGATAAGGAGAAAGAAAGGAGGTGAGACATGGGGAAGAAAGGAAGTGGGGTGAGGGGGAGGAGAGGGGGCGGTATAAGGGGGAAATCAGAGGTGGGGAGAGGGGTGGGAAGGGGAAAGGGAGATAAAGAGAGGTAAGGGAGCTGGTAAACACATCGCATCTCAGGGACCCACACAACCATATCAAGCTCTAAACTAACTCAAGTCTCTCGTGATGACCCAGGCGACAAGGAGAAGGACATGAGGGAAGGCGGCGAGGATTGGCATAGAGGGAGATGACAGATAGATAGGCGGATTGATACTGATAGACAGAAAGGTAGATAGAGAGGGGGGTCTGGGAGGGGTGTGGATGGGAACAAAGGGTGGTAATCAGGAAAGAAAAGGAGAGGAAAGGAAACACACACACACACACACACACACACACACACACACACACACACACACACACACACACACACACACACACACAGAGGAGGGGGGTGTCAATAAAGGCCACCCACCCCCCTCCCACAGCGACCCCTGAGCCCTCTGGATTTCCACACTTATCAATATGCTCAATTTATGCCTTCCTTTATCATCCCTGCCTCTCTCCTCTTATTCCCTCCCTCTCTCCTCTTATTCCCTCCCTCTCCTCTCCTTTATTCCCTCTCTTACTCTTTCCCTCTACTTTATTTCCAACTGCCAGTCTTCTTTACTCCTGTCTCCTTTTATTACATCTTTTCGTTACTTTCCATAAATTTGTACTTTTCTTGCACATTATTTCCTCTTTATAACTCCTCTTTCAACCTCGATTTTTTCCTCTTACTCCCCTTCCCCATCCTCTTCGTTCCCCTCTTTTTATCTCATCTTTTTATCCCCCTTTATTTACTCTTTCCATGGCTCCCTAACGCCTCTTTCCTTCCTCCTTTACTGACTTCTCTTACTTCCTCTACCTTTCCTCCTCCATCTTTACTTTCTCTGCCTTTCACCATCTTTCTACTACATTCATCTTGCTTCATGTATAATTTTCCTTCCTTATCAACCGCTTTCTCCCTTCCATTATTATTCATTTGTTTTTGTTTTTCATTCCCTTTCCCTTTATTACATCATTCTTTATCTTCTCTTTTCTTCCCCTTCCCTTCTTTTCCTTTTCCTCCCTCCTTTCCCTCTCTCTCAATCCTTCCTTCCGTCACATCCCCTTCCTTCCTGTTTCACCCAACCCTCTTCGCTTCCTTCCCTCCTTCCTTTGAGCATTTTCTCTCTCCATATCTTCCTTCTTTCCTTTCATCCTCTCTCCCTTTACTGCCTTCCTTCTTTTCTTCACTTCTGTCGGTATTCCTTCCTTCCTTCCTTCACCACTGACTTCCAACAGTCACTTTTTACGTCTCCCTCTTCTATCCCTTCCCTGTTTCCTTCCTTCCTTCCTTCTTTCTCTTCTTCCTTCCTTCCTTCCCTCACCACACGCCATCCCAACAACCATTTTTCACCCAGGCTCCTGGATTGATGAGGCGACCTGGCTAAGTCGGGGTGAAAGAGAGAGAGAGAGAGAGAGAGAGAGAGAGAGAGAGACAGAGAGACAGACAGAGAGAATTACATGAGGAACGAAGAGGAACAGAAGGCAGAATAATGAGAACGTAGTACGGAATAATTAGTAAAGAAAGAAGAAATATATATGAAATAAGTCAACCAGGAAATTAAGAGCAGGAAAATAAAAAAAAATG
>NC_137039.1:34817660-34895160 GCF_032717465.1 Coenobita brevimanus
TGAAAAGCCGAACACTAGTGGAAAAAGTACGAACATATATAGAGGAGAAAATACGAGGATATTTGACAAAAAATTAATACGAAAATACGAAATTAGTGAAAAAAAATATAGAAAAGTTAAAAATAAATAAGGATGGTAAATAAGGATACAAAAGGTGAACATAGAAATAAAGAAGCAGTGTTAATGTCAATAAAATAAGTAGTAATAAAAAAAATAAGTGAGCTGATTACGAAACCAGGGAATACTCTTCTTCTGTAGCTAAATCTCTTTCGCGTTCCTCGCTAAGACTGTACTACAAATTAAAAAATAATAATAATAATCATAAATCAACAAGTTTATAAATATACTCGTACGTCCGGAAGTCGGAATACCGTAAAAGACGTCGATCTGACACGTTAAAAAAAGGGAATATCTATAAGTGAAATTATCAGGCGTACATCATAAACGCCAAAAAAAAAAAAAAAAAAGTGGTGTAATTTAGATACAAGAAAGAAAAAGAAGAATGTACGAAAACGACGTCATTCATTAAATACGCATAAGGAAAAAAAAAAAGATTCCATATCCATTATTTTCCTTTAAAAAAGTAATATTATAGACGACGTTTATTACCTACATCCAACAGAGAGAGAGAAAAAAAAATCCCGGCAGGTGAAAATATAGCAAAATCCCAGCCTTTAAACTCTACGGACTTCCAACCCGCGTTTCACTATCGTTCGTCCGGGAAAAAGAGCGCAAAACCATCGCTACAAGAACCCATGCAACAAATCCATCCTCTCCCATTTCTAAACCCACACCACACACTTAACCACGCATAAATCCCCCTCCTTAAGCCACGTTCTGAGCATCTAAGTAGGCGGGATTAAGCGAGAGACTTTAGCAAGGTTGATTGTGCAAAACCACCCCCAGTAAAACCAGCTAAAAACAAAACCCATCCCCGTCCATTTCCAAACCCAAAACCACGCACTAAACTACGCATAAGCCCCTCCTTAAGCCACGCCCTGAGCGGCTAAGCAGGCGGGATTAAGCGAAAGACTTTGGCTGGGTTGGTTTAGCGTCATCGATCAGCTGTTGGGGGCGTGGCCGAGGCTCCCCACCGATTGGTCCTCGCTTCTAGGGGGCGTGGCTTGCGTGCCGTACCCGCTCCTGATTGGCCCTGACGATGAGCATGGGCGGGATGAAGATACGGGCGTGATTCTGGGCTTCGGGCGGGCTGGGGCGGCACACTGGTTGTCTGGCGGGTGTGGGCGTGGTGCAGCAGCTGTTGTGGCGTCCCCGTGGGCGGTGTGGGCGCAGGTGGGCGTGAGGATGCCGGTGTGGGCAGCCTCCGCCGAATACCTCCACTTCGCCAACTCGGGTAACCATGGCAACGATAATCACAATACATAGAGATAAATGACGAGCTATATAAACTTACTAATACAGTTTGATATAGACTATGGCAGTGTTCCTCAGTTTAAAGAACAAAATAACTGCAGACAGGTAATCTTCCGGGCTTCTGGCCTTTGGTTCCTTCTTCCTTGCATTACAAAAAATATATATATATAAATGCGTAACTGGTGGTTTTAATCGTTGTTAGTTTCTGTATTCACGTCAGCGGTGAATAACTGGAAAATTGTATATGTTTCATGGGTTACTTCGGGCTTGATAAATGAAATACCCTTTGCCAACGATGGAATCATTACGTATCATTTAATAAATAATGTTTTATTTATTTATTTTTTTTACTTATTCTAGTAAAGGAATTTTCGTTCGCTTCGGCAGCCTTTCAAATCAGGTAACCAAAGTAATTATAAAAAAAAACGATAAATGTACACAAAACTACATTAATAATACAAAGCAAATAAACAGGCTTGCAGGAATTAGTTTTAAACACTGTGTACCCGTAGTCAAAAGAGCGTGACAGTAAAGCATGACTGACGTATATTAGGCACACCTATTAATTCGTCGAGGTGGCTGAAGGACTACGGCAACTTAAAATCCGTCTGTACGCTCGAAAAAGGCAATGATATTACTGGGTGACAGGAAGCTCTCGTAGCAAACAGGCTAATGGGGAGTGTTTCTAACCCCTTCTCCACTAGACACCTCTCGTAGGTTTAACAAAAGTCGTCGGAATGTAAAATAAAAGAGGTCATCGAACTAAAGAGGGTTATACGTGTGACAGGAAAGAATCAGACTGATAAAAATGACATGTCCATTCAACCAGCCTCACCTAACCATCCACTCACCTAACAGTCATCAAATTACACTCGGAAAACCTTCAAAATAACCCAATCGCCATCACATAACTGCCTAACTACCGTCACCTAACGACCCATGTAGAATAAACTACTCTAACCACCCTACCAGTCTCAATTAGAACCCACGTCCAATCACTCACCCACTCAAACTAATCACAGGTCAACTAGCCTCACCAAACCACCGAACTTATTCAACCCACCACTTAAACAATAAAAAAAAAAACGTTTCTAATTTAAAAAAAAAATCAAGTAGCTATTGTTTTCAGCAATGATGGTCTTTTTCAATCATTTTCCTGCCGAATATTATCCCAAAATGTGTGATGGTTGAGGGGCAGTCTTCCTCCTTATCTTTATTATACACATTGATTTGATCTTGTAATTACGAGTAGCATCACCCCCGCAGATAACCTCGACATGGGACAATAGGTCTTCTGCTCTCTGCAATTTCTAAGTACCCCTGTGTACCAAAACAACTAATTAACCTCAACAGAACCAAAAAGACAAAGTAACCAACTATTATTTCATCAAACAATTCATTTTACCCAACCTCTTCGGAATGGTCCTTGTGTACTTCGGCGCACCCAACCAACTAATTACATACATCTGAACCAATCTCACCAAACTAACCAATCAATCAACACCTTAACGTATCTCACCAAACCACTTAAAACCACCAATCAATCAACACCTTAACGTATCTCACCAAACCACTTAAAACCACCAATCAATCAACACCTTAACGTATCTCACCAAACCACTTAAAACCACCAATCAATCAACACCTTAACGTATCTCACCAAACCACTTAAAACCACCAATCAATCAACATCTCAAGGGGCCTCATCACTTCCAATTCGCCCACTCTAACAACCCTCTTCCCCAACAGTTGACCCGTACGAGCTCTTGGGGCCGAGGTCATCCCGTCTGGCGGCGCAGGGGTCAGGTCAAATCCAGCTGTGGCAATTTCTCCTGGAGCTGCTGGCTGACCCGGCGAACTCCAGCGTCATCACGTGGGAGGGGACGGCGGGGGAGTTCAAGATCCTGGACCCCGACGAAGTGGCAAGGAGATGGGGAGAAAGGAAGTCCAAGCCCAACATGAATTACGATAAGCTGTCTCGAGCGTTGAGGTGAGAGGGAGATAAGTGGGAGAAGACGGAGAGGGATATATGCAAAATGACTACGATGGGAGGACTGGAAAAAGGGACTGAATAACCTGAACAGATGCTGCACGAAAGATTATGAATATTGGAATGTTACCATACAGGAAAAGATGATGAAAACTTTAAATGACGAGGTGATAATGAAAACATATATAGAGAAGGAGAAGGAATAAGATGAAAGAAGACATAGCTAGGCAAGATAAAGGTCATGTGGACCCCGACCGAAGGGCCCAGGAAAAAAAAAAAAAGACTGACCTAAATCTAAATTATAATATTCTGTCTCGAGGAGAGGTGAGACGGTGTGGGGAAAGATGGAAGGACAGGGAAAGATAGATTAGTAATGGTGATGATGAAAGAGGCGCTGGACCTGAGGAAGGAATGGAGATGGTTGAAAAGGGGGGTAAAGGAAGTGAGGGAAGAGCAGCAAAATGATGCAGAATGATGATAACAGGGGGTAATGATGATGACAGGCAAAGGATAAGAGGGGGAACAGGATGAATGAAGCCTAAGGGAAGAAACTGAAGGGGCTAATACAGTCTGTTCCAAACTCTTTCAGTCCAAGGCATCACACCAAAGACGGACAAATCAGTCTGGTGTTAGCACGGATATACTAGAAGACTCATTATCACTGTAATTTTGTTCCCTGATAACGAACATTATGCACTAATTTTTCCTCTTTATTACAGGTACGAGGCTCCTCCAAAATACATCACTTGTTCCTTCATTAAATTCTTTCCTTAACAGGTTATTACAGTCGTTAAATTATGTTCTCAACTGTCCGTTCACCTATTTTGTTCATTAATTACCTATAGTGTATAGGAGGTGTGTTCCACAGTCAGGTTTTGGAATGAATCAAAGACGTTTAGGAACTTATTTCTCTTGAGGTTAAGGGGACTCTCTTTACACCAGGGGAAAACTGTATGCTGCATGTGATATGTGCAATGTGTCAGGGTAGTGAAACCTGGATGATAAAGGGCGAGGACATGCACAGGTTTCAGCACGGAGATATTGGAAAGAACAGATAGATGTGATGCTTCCCTGAATGAAGGCTGTAAATGGAGTTAAAGGATGTACGAGTGTGAATCAGGGGGCAGAGCACCAGGTTTGTGTTGATGTCCTACATAATGACCTCCCAATTAGCGGACTGACTGAACAAAGATGCAGTTGAGACAAAGCAGAATGGACAGCTGCCATCAGGTGATTAAGGGTGACATGCAAGCAAGTACAATCCCTTTTAAAATCAAACAATACACAATCAGTGAATTCAGTGTACAATGTTCCCCCTCTCGCCTGCTCCTTTAATAATCTCATGCCATGATTGCAGATACTATTACGACAAGAACATCATGACCAAGGTGCACGGGAAACGGTACGCCTACAAATTCGACTTCCGTGGCTTGGACCAAGTGCGGCAACAGCAGACTGCCGAGGCCCAGCGTTACCCCCATGATCTCAGCTTCCTCACAGGCTACTCACAGCTTTTAGGGGGCTCCTCTCCCCTTGCTGCAGCCGCCGGACCCTTGGCTTCCCCCTTCCCCCCTCCCCCTCCCCCACTTCTCTCCCCTCCCCCTTATAGTGTGGCTGTGTCCTCTGCTCTCGCAACCACTTCCCCACTAGCAGTTTCCTCCCCTCTTGCAACCTCCACCCCACTTGCTACCTCCCCTTCCTTAGGTCTCCATGCGGCTCCCCTCACCTCTCCCCTCAGCTCCCCACCCTCCGAAACCCCTCCTACCACCACCACAGCCACCCCCAGGACCCTCCCCCACTACCCCTACTCGTGAACATTGTGACACGAAACGCAAACAAAAGCTCATAAGGATTTTAGGCTGTTTCCAATATATTAAGTTTGCTTCATTTCCTTCAGTTCTAGGACGTAGTTTTCATTATATACTTGCTGACTCCAAATTATGTTATTCAGCTCAGGAGAAATTTTGCAAACTGGAAAGGTTAGATGTAACAGTAACTAACCTCCTCATTAGCACGATGCTCTCCTGAGAAGAATATAATCAGCCAGAGACAGCAAGAATAAAATATTGGACGTTTCTATACTGAAGGGTTAAATCAAGACACTAAAATTACAGAATATAGACAAAAATCATAAGGGAATTAAGCTGAATACATATCATTCACTAAACGTCTTAAACCAGTCAAAAAACAAAACCTTAAAGGATTATAAGTTAGTGTGAGAGGTCACTGACTAAACTAACTAAAGGTTAATTAGGTCAGACCACTCACCCTAGGAGAAACAGAAATTTGGCTGTAACCACATTACATCGTTCACTACAAGTTTTATGCCAGTCAAAAAGGGACAAACTGGAAAAATGGCCATGCTTGTCTGGTAATCATTAGCTCTACCTGACCGTAGGGTTATTACATACGCCAAGCCACTCACCCCTAACTAGGTCTCTCCAATCTGTCGTGACGTAAATATACCTTTTCAATACAGAAAGCGCACAGCAAACAAGGCTAAGGCACTTTCTGCCATATTTTTTAATCAGTCACCAACAGAACCAGTGCTTAAAAGTGAACTCTTGTGATCTACATGGTTGGTATAATCCAAAGTCATTATCCTTCCTCAGCAAAACAAACTTGTCTGGGAATTAAAAAAAAAAAAAAAAAAGTCACATTACAATGGTGCAGTCACCGTATGTGGAAGTCCTAGCACTGCACTGAGATACAACCAGCCGCATAAATCACAGGTCAACAACAATTACAATGATTCAGCGGATGACAAGCACAACTTTGAAGGAAATTGTCTTATCTGTGTTCGCTATAAGGTCTCTAGTTCAATCAAAGTCGTACGATAGGCCAATCAGGTAGTTTGGTAGTTAGCAATGTTCCTTCAAGACTTAAGCTTTCACTGTGTTACCTACGTGCTAATTCTCCAGATACCCCCATCAGAAATGAAACTGAAATAATTACAAAAATGACAGTGATAAACAGAACCTGATAAACAGGGGTTATAGACCTAATAACAGGATCCGAAGGAATAGGATCTATGGAACAAAATAGGACCTGAGTGAAAAGCATCTTAAAGGGAACAGCACTTAAATAAAAAGGAAGGGGATATGCTATAGAGATAATGATGACACAGCAAATACTGGACATTGTACAAAAGACTTCTGCCTACCGAACGTGAAGACTTAGTGTAGGGAAAAAGAAAGCTTGAGGTAATAAGTAATAAAGGGCGCCTGATGGAATGCAAAAAAATTCACAAGCAGAGAGAAACTAACGTGATGAAAATGGAAAAAGATTCCCTAATATACCACATATAGCAAACAAGGACCATGCCTTATTAAAAAGATGGCTTGACCTATATCAATGCAATAACAAATCGGCATATAAAAATATGCAAAATAATTGCTGTAAAAAAATTAACTGACAAAATGAAAATGTTGACCTGAAAAGGGAAAAATTTTACCTGATCTAAGGTAGAAACTTAATACTTTTTGGCCTCACTGATGTATTTTATGTAAATGCAACCCGGTTTTGATCAGTCCTCTGCATATCAAAATACAGTGAACCACTAACCTGGTACAGTATTACAGCAGCGATCTGGTACTGAATATGTGGTCAGATGATCCACTTCTTATGATTCTTGAACTTTGGTCCAGTTTGTTTCCAATTTTGCAGGCCAATTTCAGTAACACTGGGCCTGGTAATTCGATCTGGTCAGCTTCCTTCCTGTGAAAATGCTTCTGTTATCTGGTCCTGTAGGCCAATTCTGGTAAAACTGTTTCTGGTAATCTAGATGGGTTGGCTAAGTCCAGTAAAACTCAATCACATTCCAGCTCTGCAAAAGGAACGAGAAAGCAGAGAATTAAAAATACATGTAATGACTGAAGAGGAATCAGGAATATTCTATCCGATAGGCCTTTTAGTATGTTAAGTAAGTTCAAGCAGATTTCACTCAAGTAATCCTGTCCAGTCTCAGCTCTAGTTGATGTGGTCAAAAACCACAGCCCACACCTATACTTACCATTAACACTGTTCAGCATGTCTGCTGGGTGTGACTTGCAATTTGAGATCATCAGAATATGTGACCAGTGACCTAGCTTTTTTGTGTGTTTACAGTTTTACCTATATGGCAAACATGATATGTGATCAATACTCAAACTTTTTGTTACCATTTATGGTCTTCCTCATTTGCAAATGCAGAAATCTTTATCAATAGCCTACTGCTACCAATTTTTTCTTTAAGGTCTTCCTAGACGACTGCAGCCTATGTACCTAACTAACATATCTGACAAAATTCTAGCTCTCTTATCCTTAAATGGTCTACCTCATATACCCCTATATTAGAAGAAAGGCAAGTTTTTTCATATACCAATAGCACAGGTCCCTTTTCAAAGGTATTCCTACTTATACGATCAATGACGCAGCTCTCTCAATTGTCATTCTATACCCTAGCAGTGCTTCCCTAATATCCTGCTTCATTTTATTTTTTTTTTACTTTTCCAACATCTCTGCCTCAAAAGTGCCAAGTATAATTTTGTGTGCTACAATACTTTCAGGAAAGAACACTATTAACTCCAAAAGCAATGGCTGAAACATGCATGAAGACTTACTAACACATTAAAACTGCCACTTTTTTTCATAAATTTACAATGCTTAGCACTATACCACAACCATTACCACCATACTAATACAAACATTAACACAACCCAGCCACCAAAATTACAACCATAATGTTACAACAAAGATTTCTACCATGCACTAATATCACCCATAAATATAATAATTCACTCACCTCACCAACATTCCCAACTAACATCACCCATACTGCCAGCAACAGCAATACAAACATTCATTTTTTTCATTCATTGCCAGACGCCATGTATCCCAGACAGGGTGACCAAGGGCTTAGAGTTAATTGTTTTTACAGGGAGGGGCACTAATCCTCCACCAACCCCACTTGACGTAGGGATGCCAACAGCATCTGGTGTTCCCAGGCGGTCACCCATCCAAGTACTAACCAGACCCAACGTTGCTTTTCCTACAAACTATTGGATCTTGCGTAAAGGATCTTTCAATTATAAGAAAAAAAAAAAAATCCTTTAAATACACATTCCATTTCCTACGTCCCTAGTACTATATGTGCCAATTCCAAGAGAGTGTTCGGATTCCGTCAGGCCAGTATGAAAGAATGCGTTAGATGCGTATAGTATTTTCATTTTCTTTTGGTAGTTTTACTTAATCTGTACTTGATAATATACTCAATCTTTAATCATGACCTATGTAGAGCGGCTCAGTTGAATGGCAGGAAAGTTTTCTTTAATCTCCTATCAAATTTATGGGTACTTTTACTTAGTCTATTATAATTCTGTTGCATATTTCCTGATAATTCTGTACCTCATTCTCTAGCCCCTCAACTTTAAAAAGACTCTCCAAAGCTGAATAACACAGGCTCCACAATTATATTGTTGCACAAATAACTAAGATGGTCAACACCGAATTCAAGCTGTTCATAAATTCTGTTCTTACTCTTTTAGCCGAGTCAAATTTCTAGGATCAAACATATCCTTTGATGTTTTCTTAAACACAGTTTGTTAGTACCTTTAAGTTTACTACAATCTTATTATTAGCTTACTCTTATTCACCTATGTTCTCACCCTATTTCATAGCTTTAGGGAGGAGTAACAGATTAGAATCAGTGTTTTTAGTATTTATCAATTCTATGTCATTCCTTAGTCACTTAAATTTCTTAATTGTAGAGAATTGTAGAGTGAAATTATATTTTCTTGTTCTGTCTATATACCGCTAATAGATTTTTTGCTCTCTTAGCATGGAAATTTTTGTATAAATATACTGACTCTATCTCACTCTTCAACTGTTCCCCCCCCCCTCCCTCTCTCTGACTATGTAAGTTGCTGGAGTATGGCAATCTATCCACTGCCAAACACACTGTACATAATCCCTGAGATAAGCCTAACCATACATTCCTCCACGTCAGTCACAATAAAAATACTCTTATCATGACCTCCCCCCTGAAACGAAAATGATACTCAGAAACTTGTAGAAATAATTCACGTTAGTAGACATTTTCTTGATTTTCCCCAACTTCAATAATGACCGCCTTGTTTGTACCTAAGTAACTAATATATCCTTACTCAAACATACTTTTAACAGTAACAATTCAATACATTTAAGGTTATCAGCTCTGATCTTAATGTGACAGAGCACTGTGAATTCAAAAGTGCCATAATATTTCCTTAATTCAATTTTCAGCATATTGATTATAATATATTAATTCTCTCTCTCTCTCTGGGGAAGATTTGGTAGTTAAGGAAAGTTAAAAACATTAATAAGCCAGTCTACGAATACAACACGTTAGGTCTGGTTAGAGTAGCTTTATCAGGTAATTTGGGTTTATTAAGATTTTTTTTTTCCTTCAGGAAGATTGATGAGTTAACTTGAATATTGGTAAATGGAATAAAGACAAGACACAACACTGAAAAGTTGTAAGACTATATAGTCTGAGTCAGAAATACTCTTCCACTGTCCTGGAACTGTCAAAACTCTGGTGAAAAAGCTGTATTTTTTATGGCTTATGAAGCTCCCTATTATGTCTTGGCCACCCATATATTTTATTCTTATGTTTATATAATGATATTTAAGCAAACAGGGTCAATATTAACAAAATAGTATCACAAAATAATTTAAAGGTCTAATGTACAAGATATATTGCTAAGGATGATAAAATCAGGGGCCGTCAAAGTCAACTAGAATATGGTTCACTGCTAAAATGGCTAATAATAGTGAATTCAAATCTCCCATCTATTCTGAATCCCAAATATGTACAGGAATTATATAATAACTCCACATAAGAAGTTATTTCCATGGTAATGCAACAAAATAATTGTTGTTATAAACCCACTTTACATAAAGAGTAATGTATTGAATATTTACCCTGTCACTGCTTTATTTTGTGACAAAAGAATATACATAGTTTCTGCTTTCCCCTGTGGTGCAGGTATTTCAATATTTTTTTTACACTATGTTGCTTATATTCCATATTCACCCAAATTCCCTGGTCTGAAATCTCATTGTATACAGTATTCACATGCTTTGTGCTTTCATCAGTCTGTCCGTCACTTTGCCATGAATTTGTGTAATGTCACAATCAAAACATTCGTACCTTAAAGCCAAAATGAGGCTAAAAATTAGGATTAGAATATTTCTTATTTTCATCAATGTACTTTTTGCTCTTCAACATAAATAAAGTAGTTTTTTAGTCCATTAGTATTTTTATTGTTTGTATATAGAAGCTAATTCAATTTCTTTTTTGTATATTTCCTTATTTACTCACCAATGCAAGTCTGATGCCAATATTATTTATTACCAATGATTCTTAGTTTTCAGTAATTTGTAGTACCTGTAGTTTTATTCTTGAAACATTTTAATTAACCCTTATGATCTCTATGGATACTAACCTTTATTTAAATTTTTTGCAATTTCCATTTATTACATACTTCCATTCCTTGACAGCATTTTCACATATGAATTAACTTGGTAAACTTCATGTATACCATACAGCACTTTTTCCTTTCTTGGACAGCTTTTCATTACCACCTGAGAAGTATATGTACTGTACCTCATAAACTAGATACAACTGACAAAATTAAGGAAAAACAAAAAAACAAAACAAAACAAAAAAGGATCTTGTGCTCAGGTTACTGACACAGGTAATTTTTCTATCAGATACAGTGGGCTCTCAGTTAATGTCATTTTTAGAAGGTTTTCTCATTAGCATGGGATGTGAAGCTGTGATTCTTCCTCCACAAATGCAATCAAGAACAGCCGTAACGCAAGACTGTGACGTCACCCTTGACTTAAATCAAGTGAGACATCACTCCCACTAAGTGTAGTTTGCATCATGATACATTACACCATACTTGTGCTCAAACTTTATTACGGCAACTTTTATTCATAGCTAACCATCTTTAATATGAAGCAAGGTGAAGAACAAGAATTCTGTGATGGCATCACTAGTGACTGTGTTTGTGCAGTGAAAGTGAAGACTGGTTCAGGTGCCACAGTAGCAAGTAGATACTATGTACTGGCCAGAATAAGACAATGTGTACTGTCCACTGACTCCTACAATTTATATATATTAAATATGTATTCATGCCTATGTCCAAAACTACCACTTGCCTATCACAATATTTAAAAACATACTCAAACCAAAGCTCTATTAGGTAATCATAAATAGTACTATGCTCTGTGATGGGGAATGAAGTGAAAGCGAGTCTGTTTGACGATGATGTCTGCATCTAGCAATTTAGTGCAAGAATGTTGCTATGGTAACACATAGATGCTTCAACACTGGCCACACTGCGTGATGCATGTGCCGTCAATAGACCTCCATAATTTACATACATTTCGAACTAATACAAAAAGACACAGTTACCATTTAAAATAGAGGACACTGTTACATCTGTGTGTTAGCAAAATACTTAGGATCATTATGGCAATAAATTACTATGAAATGAGAGAAAAAGGGTAATTTTGATTAAATGACGGGTAGCAAATTGGCCTTTACAGCTTTTTTTTTTTTTTAAATACAATCCTTGATTAACATTGCTTTCACTAACGCGGTCACTTCCCAGATCAGATAGTTGCATCAACTGAGGGCCCCAAGTAGTTTCAAACAAACAGCTCATCACATCTTATAAACCAATTCAGAGAGTACTGTACAGTATATAAAACTATATTCACTCGTAATGAATATCATTTTTCATACACTTCCTTGACTAGAAATTCTTTAAAAGAAAAATCTTAATGCAAAATATCGACTTATCAACACCTGCTGTCATAAATTTCCTAATCATATTTGAAATTTTAAACAATTCACAATTGCATCTGGTCCTTCCTGAAAATTTCTTTATATCAAATCAGGGTACAAACTCAAGAATATTCCAACTTAATTTATAGCTGTCACAGCACTTCATTAGCCACTGGTATGTTCCACGGCACTGTATTATACAAATGCATCTTGGTGGTGGGTTAACTGACTGAAGTAGTTTAGCAAATGGGGGTGATTTTCTTTGCTAAAACTGTCTCACTGCCATAGCCATCTTATTGCTTGGTAGCAGATTCTTCTGCATCACTTTCTTGTGCTGCCATTGGTGTTGTTGATGTTTGTTCAATCTATTTCTGTAATAAGTATTATTTCCATAATGTTCCTTAATTATTATTGATTGCTTGTTCACATTCCAGTATTTCATTTGTCTTATCCAATAACTTCAATACAGTACTTATATCTTATATACTGGTACTGGTATTTACTTATTTACACCCTTCATGATAATTCCACATAATATGTTATTTATTTTCTGCTCCTCAGTTAAAATTATTTGCTGTACTTATTTATCTTGTAATTTTTTAATCTTAATTAAATCCTCCATTTCTCATGATTTTAGTAGAAATTTCATTTTAAATTTTTTCTCATTCATTATATAACTGACTTGTTTTCTACATCAACTATGCCTCTCTTGAATTGCCATATACTATGCACTCGAGTATATGTAACCTCCACCTCGTAGGTTGCCATACAATCAGCAATTGCCATAAATAATGCTATAATGACACTACCCCCTTAACTGCAGTGTGAAACAGTGGGATGGGATATTTTGGGACAATAATTCTTTTTCCATTCTGGGCACAGACATTTTTCATAAATTCATGCATATTTCATTGGAGTAAGAGAATATTATCAATCCAAAAATTACTATTGATCAGCATCATTAAACTTTTCACATTTAGTATTAATTTATGACTGATCACATACCTTGGGTCTTACCACATACACAAGTAAAAATGAATAAAAATGTACAACCCTAAATATTACAGACATGTGAAACCTTAAGCTCTTCACTTTGAATATTTAATCCCATTTATTCATACTCCTAAATGTGATATTAAAAAATAATTATGCTTAATACGTTAAACCAGAAACAAATACAGTACAAAAGTCATTAAGCGTATGTAAAACATGTTAAATCAGAAACAAATACAAATACATACGATATATTTGTCATGAGCCAAAAGCCGAGACACTTAAAATGTGCTCTGCAATTTCAAGTGTGATCAGAAATCTGACCCATTCTGCACATAACAGCACTGTATAAAATAAAAGTGCATACTGTAATAAAATAAACAGAAGCCATCAAAATATTAAACAGTACACAAAAGACCCTTTTCAGATAAGCCAAATGCCTGATAACCAAGAGGAAAAACTGAAGGAAAAAAAAAATCCCTATCTACATCCCACTGTGCGCACAATCAGCATCACAAACGGATCTCAATAGGTTGTAGTACAATTTTTTTATATTTACAAATGAACAAATTACCACCGGATTATAATGCACAAACCTACTACCATAACTATTACCTGCAATGTGGTTTAAAGTGACGGATATACTGTATTTTTTAAGTCCATTAGACTGATGATGGAACAAATGTAAATCAACCATTTTTTTTTTTCTTTACTGAAATGTCTCTCCTCAGTTTTATTTGATGCATTAGTGAAAGCAATTTTTCCTGTGTGATTTTAACAAATAATGGAAAAATTATTTGAAACTGGAAAAAAATGCAGGAACTTCACTCATCTTGCAGAGTCACAACAGGATTCTTCTTGGTCTCTATTTTAGTCCAAATACTTTTTTACACATACTATTTTAACTCTCTCTCTCTCTCTCTCTCTCTCTCTCTCTCTCTCTCCTGGCATCAGGAAAATGAGATACTAAGTTTGAGCTTTGTGAAAAAAAAAAAGTGAAAAATTTACCTATTAATGTATGTATCTGCTTAAAACATTATGCCATACTCTGACAGGATGACCTTAAAGAGGCCTCAAGGTAATTCTGATCCTGCTAAGTAACAAGCCTTCCCAAAGTACACCATCCTCCCTCAGTCTTCCTCACCTGGTGTATATAATCCACCTCATTTTTGGTCTATTTCTCTTGCCTTCAAATTACCCCTCTCATGCTAACCCATGACACCAACCTCCTTTATAACTAATCTCCCATCATCTTGTCCAGCTATCTCATTCTATGGTTACCTCTCCTTCTCCCAATTACAACTTCTCCCACTCTCTCCAACGTCAACCTACACTCCCCTCACCACTGTCTAATATTCTCGGGTTACCTCTTCTTCCAACCGTTTCGATGCCACCCTCTCCCACAACAAATGCTTGTGTTCCCATTAACTCCCAACACTGTCCACCATTCTTACCAACCATCCAACTCCAATCCACTCCTGTGACACCAACCTCATTCCTCTACACTCTAGTCACTTTATCCACCATTCCTCCCAGCCACACATTCCCTCCCATGACACTACCCTTGTTCCCATGCACTCCCATTACCACTTCTAACCATCCATCACCTTCCACGCCACCATCCTCGTTCTTATACTTTCCCATCATCTTGTCTGCAATTCTTACCAACCACCTCACACCCACCCTCTCCCATGACACCACATTTTTTTCCTAAACGCTATATCATCCTTCCAACCACCTATCCCCTCCCATGACACCACCCTTGTTCCTATAATCGCCCCCATTACCCTGTCCACCATTCCATCCAACCACCTCACTCCCATCTTTTCCCATGACATCTTTGTCACATACTCTTCTACTTCCTTGGCCATCCACCTTGTTCTTGGGCTACTTCTCCTCTTTCCAGACACCACTAACAGACTCTCTCATGTCCTGTTTTGGAGGCCTTGCTGATAATTAGTGCATAGATAAACCAATATATTAAGAAAACATCCATCTCATAATCACTGGTCAGGTCAGTACCGAAAGGTTAATGCATAGTTACACAGGGCAGTGACCGGTCAAATATGATAGTAATGAGGGTAAAAATATACTGATTAAAATGCTGTACAGATAAAAATAAATATTATACACTTTTAAATGGGGTGGCAAACCGAAAAAGCAAAACAACAGTACAGTTCCCACTGTATGACAATAAGATGTAAGGGTGAAAAAGACTACAGTGATAAGAAGAGGTGGCAAGAAAGATAATTACTCCCTAACTAGGGTAATGACAAATTTTAAACATGAGAAAATAAGATGACAATGACAGAGGCAATAATAAATGAATGATAATGCTGACTGTAAAGATTAATATGACAGAAATGATGCTAATGCTAACATACCCTGCAATGGAATGGTCATGATGGTACCATTGATAAAGTCTGAATATAAGTGAACACAGGGAGGTGATCAATTATTTAAGGCTCTTCCAAATGTTTTACACATTTCTCAACTTCTTGATGGCTATTTTCACTGAAGCATTGCATGAATTAGTTAGGTGGATGGGTGATGGTAAACATGAAGCACAAACA
Source organism: Coenobita brevimanus (assembly GCF_032717465.1). Lineage (NCBI taxonomy): Eukaryota > Metazoa > Arthropoda > Malacostraca > Decapoda > Coenobitidae > Coenobita > Coenobita brevimanus. The sequence continues at coordinate 34,833,409 of NC_137039.1, forward strand.
AATGCATCAAGTAAGTGACAGAAATGGGGAAGTGAAATATGAAATAATGTCAAATGAGCTTTTTTTTTTTTTTCCACTTTCCACCTTTTAAAGACATTATCTTGGCTTAAGCTTGTGATACAACTTGTAAATGAACGATGTAATACTTTTAACTCTAGTTAAATTCAGTATTTTTTCTTAGATTGTATATGAAATGTCTGAATGCATTGCTATATTTTAGTGTCAAGCCCAAAGGATAATTTTCCCAATGAAAAATATCAACACATTCAGGATGCAAGTCACATATTATCACTCAAGTGTTCAGAAATTATGATCCTGACTATGATCCTGAGCTTTTGATTATCACCTTTGCAAATCAATTGGTCTTGCGTCTCAATACTAAAACTGTGGACCAATTGTTCCACTTGCACCAAAGTGCACAAAAACATGAATATGATCTGCAATTTCAATTTTCCCTTCTTTGTAAACCTGTGTACAAGCAACCTGACGATTCCTGTTTTTGAGGTACAAAAGTAATCGTGTAGTTCAAGTCATGAAAAGTTATTGATTTCATATGTAAATCATTTTTAGTTTATGGATTTTTTTTTTTTCTTGGTATTATTTATGTCACAGCAAGTCTGTTGTTATGTCTGCTAAGTCTGGGTAACCCAGTCAAGATATTCTCATTTTCAGTAAACTCTCACTATACCAAATCCTACTACACTAGACCAACTTGTGTACAGTACTGGGATGGGAACATGCACTGTACACTTCTACTATTCTAAAAATTTTCACTACAAAGTTGCCTTAACCCTTATGTTACCATTCGACACAGGCTGCGTCCTACCGCGAGCAAGTACTCAGGAGGCGGACCTCGGCACCCAAGGACACACACTGACAGACCCCCCCTGTCACTGCACTATTCCTGCACACTCAATAGTTCATGAACAATTTATCCTCACACCCTTATTTATGCGTTGAAAGTTGTAATTTTTTTTTTTTCACCATTATCCTGAATAAATGTATTTGCTTATGGTGTTGTAAAAAAAAAGCCAGCCAAATGTAAATTATGCCTTACATATTTTTTTTTTTACTTTTCATTTTTTTTCTCATAGAAATAAAATTTTATGGTAAATGTTAATGAGGAAAAGTTACTGGAAATTTATTTGGCTACATTTTGGTGAATAAAGAATTACTGTAGGGAAATTAGGGCCAACTTTGCAGAATGTGAAAGGAAATTATTTTATGCTCAAGCAAGGCTCATAGCACACTGACTGGGCAGTGGGGTAACACTGGGGGCGAAGTGGGTTGAGCGCAAAGGAGGGACACATAGGGATGCAAGCAATGATTTGTTCTCCCCCAGAAATGGGCGCAAAATCATCCCATAACCAAACAAACAGGGGCCATTTCATTCGACACAACCGGCATCGAATGGTAACAGGCAGCTGAAATGTACGCAGATGCAGCCTGCGTCAAACGGTAACAAGCACAAGAAATCTGCACTGCACCCATAAACACCAAAGGGTTAAATACCTGGACTGAACAGCCTAGTCCAAAGCCCCTACATTCCTCAGAGAAGTGGCTATACTGTACAACAGTACTCACATAACCACTGGCCAAGTATGTCATGTGATGTGATGAAAAATTCAGTACCATGCAACTGCACACGTATGAGTGTCAGGGAGGTTGAGTGCATGTTTCCAGTCTCCTTTATACATGATAACATGGTATACCGTATTGCGCCCCTAGCCAGAATTCTCTTTCACTATGCCAGACACAACAGACCTCTGACTCCAACAAAATTTCAGCCACAAGAGACTGGCCTTTAATATTGTACGCTTGAAGTTTACCGTATTTACTTTCCATGTCAGCTGAAGGATATTCCTGTTCAGTCTGTGTACGGTCTTGCGAGGATAGTTCACATCTAAGTATGGGTATCAACCCTCCCAAAATTTCCGCTTTGTTCTTCCCATAATCAATGACATTTGAATTTTTTTCAAAGACAAATCTATCACATTTGGATTTAAAAAAAAAAAAAAAGTCTGAGTGCAATAATCAGTATTACGTTTCAAAGTGAGTTTTTGGGTGTAGCCTACCCTGCTTATGTAACCAGTATGAATATCCAAATTAGTTTGAGCCAAAAGTAAGACAGGTGCAAAACAAACTTCAATAATGAAGAAAACCTATTAAGGCAAAGTTAAAACAGTAGTTTTTAGTGTTAATTATAAACTTTTCTCCTGTTATATTTTCTTAATTATGAGAAAACAGGTAACAACATCACAACAAAATAACAAAGTAAGGTTGTACGCATCTTCAAAATACTCATAATTTCATCAGACCTTTGCACGCTGTGTGTCCTTGGTATTCACACATTCATCAGCCTCAGTACAGTGCTGAGAAGAGGAATGGAAATGTTATGAACAAAGGGAGCTTAAAATGCTGAAGTCTTACAATCCAACATGGCTGACCAATGTTATGCTGAGATGCCAAACGTTCAAGTCATTCAATGAATTTCATTCAAGTCTTTCTATTAATGTTAATGTCTTACATGGCACCACTTCACATATGTTTTTTTGTGTGTGTGTGTGTGTGTGTGTGTGTGTGTGTGTGGTAGCTCACATAGGTAGTAGTTTATCAATGCAAGATATGTAAAAAGGAATGTGCAATTGGACTGATGAGATATTGTCTTGTGTACCTCAACCGTACCCAGCTTTATTTTTGTTTGTTTGTTTACAAAAGACTACCGCTGTTTTCTGTGTCCTGCGCGATACTGCGTTGCTGATGAACCGTTCTCAGTATTAATATATCTTGTTCTACCCTGAACAAGAAGTATAATAAATCATTCCTTCCGGATATATATGTGCAAGTATCATGCACCGTCTGTTTTAATTTTAGGCACCAGTGGTTATTAATGACTTCTGTGTAATAATTAAGGCACTGTTAGACAATTCAGTAGTGGCTTCGCTTTGATAATGTTCCAGTAGGTACACTTTTAGACACAGGCCCATGTAAGTGGTCATTTCTGTACTGGTGTGAAGACAATGGTTTTCATTTTCATTATGGGATGAGTAAGACCATACAGGCCCCTGTGTTTATATATTTTTACAAAGGGGTTATTCACGACCTCTTGGCTTATATGCAAATATGTCTTGTTTTGTCCTTCGAAGCACAAGATTCATAATTTGCAGCAGCCAACTGGAATCCAAATCTTGGAATACACTAGCCTATAGCATGTAAGATATCTGTGTATGTTCCTTTTTTGTCCCGTTTTGTGATGCAAGGCTGTTTTACAAGTGTAAACAAGTATGATTCAAGATTTGCAAGAGTGGAAATGGAAGGTAAAAAATGACAAATTAATGCTGTCTGTTGTGCACTTCTTAGTACAGTAAAAGCTCCTTTAGTTGGACCATGAGAGACATTGGTCATTCCAACTGATGAAATGTTTCAACTTACAGAAAATTCTGCCTGACTAAAGTCTGACTTTCTAAAAGGTTTCAAAGTTCCATGTTCTCTTGGATAATACAGTATATATATTTCAGTATTTAAAAAAATAAATAAACAATAAAAAGCATCAGCATATGCAATGAAATAAACTGAACCAACCAATGGAATAAAATTAAGACTGATATAATTCCAAATGCTTCATATTAACACAAATACTGGTAATAACATACATGCACGCGATTCTATCAGCGGTTCAAACCACTTAACGGTATGGCTGGAAGGTTTCAAATTTGCTTCTAATTATTCCAAGCCACCAACAGAGTAGCCTATGACTTCACAGCAACTCTGACTATGCAAAGCCCAACTTAATGAGCTTTTACTCTATGCTCCTTTTCTCCCATTTTGTAATGCAAGTCTATTTTTAAAGTGAATTTTTATATTATTTAATTTTTACAGGAGCAAAGCAGGCATGCAAATGATATACTGTAACCAACAATTTGTATGAAAACTGTTTTACCGCAACGTTTTGTGATGCAAGACTGTTTACTTAGTGTAATTTAGTATAAATGTACACAGATGCTGAGGAGTGAATACTTGGCTTGTGATGTTATTCTAGCATGTGTTAAGTACCCGTAAAAAGTAGCATTGAGACTCAGGGATATTTTCACATCATCATTTTATGAAATTTGAAAGTTTGCCTGAGTTTCAAGGTTCACCTTAAGGGGCTTTGTTAACAATTTATCCTGTGATATGTTTTAACTAGGGAGACATGATGAGAGGGGGCGAAGAGAGAAGAAAGACGAACAAATGAGAAAAGGTTAAATACCAAGACGATAATGTAATGATAATGATGAAAATATGACTGGAAATAAAAATGAGGAAAATAAATAATGTATTAAAATTGCAAAAAGCTAAACTGCAACAGTATGCAAAACTATAAAGAATTTGGTACAACCATAAAACGGAGAAGGAAAGGTAATGGAATACAGGAATGGTTATTAAAAATCTGACAGAACCAAAACAGCAAGGTAAGAAATACTAACAGAAAGAACCATCTCAATGAAAATTGAAAAGCAAGGAAGAACCAAACTGAAAAAAAAGAACAAAAGAGGAAGAAGATACTTATTCAAACATCTTTTTCTGTGTCGAGTGTTTGTGTTTGTGAATGTCAACTGTACTTTGTCTGTTGTACTTGTGTGTAAGTAGATTGTAAAGTTATCCCAGTGTTCCCCCTCCCCAAAATCCACATCCCCCACCCCCCAGCTCCCTCAACCGACCCTCATGATAATTATAATAAAGGTTTCACGCAACGTTATTTAAGGTAATATTTTTTAATTTAACATCTCCTGCTGTTAGCTCTTGTTATTAGAGTACATTAGAAACTTACCATTCATTGTTCTGATATGACCTAGGAGAGCTATAAATATGGATAAAAAATGAATAATGGAGTACTAAATACCATACAGTACATATAAATAGAGATACAGTATACCATTCCCAGCCCCTGACCAAACTCCACTTTTATCCACCCATTTCCCCTAATTTTCCCAAAATGTTAAGGTCACATTTCTCATCTTGGTCACACCACAATAGTGTTGGGACACAAGTTGCCTGCCGACAAGCGAAAGCCTAGGTGAACAACTGATGACCTCCACACCACACTAAACTGTCAGCCTGCAATGGAATTGTTTTCTTACATCTTTAATGTTAACCCTTTCACACACCTTGATGCAAAAATGATCACTTAGAGCTGTGCTTTGATGCCAGCCACAGAAAATACATGTATTACTTCCTGAAGTTATGTTCTGATGCAATTTGCATGAAAAAAAAATTACTCCTAAAACTGCATTTTGACATGATCACAAAACCTGGGAAAAAGAATTTTGAATGAAAAAGTCAAGCACCCTCCAGTGATGCCTTCCTGTGTAGGAAAACCCGTCCAGAAACTTATGGCCATGTACGGAAGGGTACTGGAAGTATTAGTAATAAACGCATTTTTTAAAACTACAAAATGTGAGAACAAAACAAAATACAGTATATCTATTTTGGAATGCTTAAGGATGCAGCCTGGATGCCAGTGGCAGTGGGTTTACTGCCAATCTAGCTGGGCGGACAAAAAAAAAAAAAAAAAAGTGAATCTCCCATGCATGGGCCAATAGACAATATACAGTCATTACTCATTATATATTGAACTGGTATAGGATAATTTGTTACAACAATAACAAAAAAGTTACACCCCAAAATCTGATTTACGATGAATTTCCCCGTATAACGATGTTGCCATAGGAAAATATATATATATATATATATATATATATATATATATATATATATATTTATTTATGTGTGTGTGTGTGTGTGTGTGTGTGTGTGGTATGAAACCTAAGAATATCCTTTTTACATTTTTTTTTTTTTTTTTTTTTTCCCCCCCACAAGAAAGCAAGTAAGAAAGCAGCATATGCTAACAGTTCAGTACTCAGACTGGCCATGTAAAAATAGAAAATTGGTGACTGACTAGGAGAGTGCATGTCAGACAGGTAGAGGTGGAGGGGAAGAGGGAGACCAAGGACGAGATGGAGGGATGGAGTGGACAAAATAAAGAGGAGGGTGTGGGTTCGAGGGAAAGTAACCAAATGGCTGAGAACAGGGCGACGACGTGGAGGCAATCTGTTTGTGGCCACCCCTTACGGGATTAACGGCGTCAGGCCGTAAACATTTTTTCTGGGAACATCTGAAAGCACATCGGTTGGACATGGAATGAAAACGGGTTGGTAGATTGGCCATTGTGCTAATTTCTCCATAAACAGGCAAATCCACGAACAAATCTCCGTTGAAATGGGTCTTAATAAACAGCAATTCAAACCAGGACAGGACATGAGGGCACTACTGACTGGTTCACATCCGCGGCGCCATGCTTGTTGCTTATATCCTCTGGCCTCTAAATAACCCTCTTCCCTCAGTCAACGCCGTAATCACCTCCCTCGCCCCCTTAACCCTCTCACAACTGCCTGGCGTCTGCATTGCGTCATGGTGAAGGGAGGGGGGAATAACTGAGGAGGACTATGCTCTTCACTACGATGATGAGGGGGGAATGTTGCTTGCTGGAGGGACTGAGTGAATCCAAAGTGGCCTGGGTGAATCCAAAGTGGCCTGGGTGAATCCAAAGAGGCCTGAGTGATCCCAAACTGTACTAACTGCTCTTAAAATGAACCTAACTTGATTTGAGAATACCTAACTTAAATCTGAGTGTTGTATTAGATGGCAAAGACTTTAATATATCTGGAGTGGCTTTAGGTGACCAGTGAAGACATTTTATGCTACTGAAGTCATGCATACAGTGAATGAGTCAGACCACCTCCATCACCCCCTTCCACATGATGATGATTCTGCTCAGCTAAGGGAAGATGACAATGAAGGAGCCAGGTAAGTATAATTCCTGTACTCAGCCATGGTGGGAGAGAATTATCACCACGACTACCACCACCACCACGACTACCACCACCACTATTACCACCATCATCCTTTACTCTATTTCCCACATATAAATTCAGCTCAATACCACTTTTTATTTTACTATTATTACTATCACCAATCCACTGTATTCAGCTAGGCATACAATTTTCAACTTTAATAAACGCACTAGTTACCGGAAGCCCTTCCTGAAATAAAGTCAAATCCTGTGGTGGTAGGAAGAAATAAATTAAGCGTCATAGTACTGAAGAGGTCAGTGTACATGTGGGAAAGTTATGATGATGATGATGAATGGCAGTGGTGATGGTGGTGGTTATAATGGTGGTGGTGGTGATGGTGATATTGGAAGAGGAGGAGGAGGAGGAGGAGGAGGAGGAGTAGTGGAGGATTTGACTGGACTGAAATGTTAGGAGTAATGAAGAGTAGTTAACAAGAAGTGAAAAAGTTGATGTAAACACTATCAAAACTTAACCCCTTCATTACGAGAGGTACTTCTAAGCTTCATAAAACCATCGGGTAATAGAAATAAAAATAATAATAATAACAGTAATAATAATAATAATAATAGTTACCGTGGTGGAGGGATTCATGGCGACAATCAAAAGTCTTTCATTATCTTATTAGTCTGAAAGTACCCAGAAAAAAATACGATAGCTGAAACAAAAAAAAACAAAAAAAAATCTTATGGCAGTGGAGAGGTTATGGAGGCGATCTCTATAGTCAGGTCATTTTTGAACTGACTAAATTTGTGAGGAAGTAGCCAGAACGGGAAAAAAAAAAAAAAAAAACATCATCGCAAAGATGGGGATACAAATACTGAGGTACTAAAGGCATGGTATTCTAACTGGACATTTATTAAACTGGAATGATGAAGGAATAGAATAACACGAACTATAGTACACAACTGCAACACACACACACACACACACACACACACACACAAATCTGGCTTTGAGTGAACCGTGATAGGACGCAGGCCAGAGGGGACATCAAGGCACTACTGACTGGGTGACATCCTTGGCGCCACCCCAATTGCGTCCCTCCTACACCCGCTACACATCACCCCCACCCCAGTACACCCCAACCCACCCACCCACAGCTGCGGTCAATAGGTTAATGCCTTCAAAACATCGCCTGTGATCAAAATTGGTGGTAATCGGTTCGTCCGGTACTACCAAAATGATGACTGACTGGGAAATTTTTCATACTGCTAGTCCGACGTGCCACCGAAACAGTACAAGACCTAGCCCACATTAAAATACAGTATAATAGTGTTAGTTGAGGTTGTAATTTAACAGACTGGTTGTAATTCTTAGTCCCAACATAAATTCGGGTAACATATAACTATTCGGACTACCCAGAATCTCAATGGACTACTCATTTGTTTAGATCTGACAGTCGGGTGGACTGCTTCTCAAGTTTTTCTCATTTCTAACCCTTTCTGTGATGCTGTGTACTTGGCTGAAGAACAATCACAGGATATACGGTCGTGCTCTAGTTTTTCATTCAAAGATGAAAGGTTCGCACAGATGTTCTTTCCAATAAATAATAATAATAATAATAAAACAAAACATAATCAGTCAAGTTTCGCTCATCTCGAGATGTCAGAACTAATTGCATTTTAAAGAATGAGAGTCAAAGGTAGAGGGAACTACAGAGTGAGGACTACAGTGCCACAGATGACCTGTTGTACTTAAGTAGACAAAGAGAAGTAAGAGTTTGCTGCCAAACGGGTACTACGCTTCCACCAACACCCACTGAACACAGCCACCTACAACCACACAAGAAAATCGCACGCACCCACCACCAACCACACACCACCAAGACACCTACGCACCCACATACATCTATACACCCATATCCACCCACAGAATCACGCACCCATCTGCATCCACGCACCCACCTACACCCAAGTATCCACACACACACACACACACACACACACACACCTACGTTCATAATCTCGGTATTGATTATTTGTCACTTATTCCCACCACACGCCCACCTACATCCCTCCATCAGACACCCACATTTACCCACATCCCTTCTTCCTACTTACATTCCCACTTAGATATTTAATAAATAAGGGCATCACGTCATTCTCTCTCTCTCTCTCTCTCTCTCTCTCTCTCTCTCATCCACATTATTCCTATATCCACATCGTTTAGTCTCTACACCCACCCACATCTACATCTCATCCCACTCTCACACCCACATTACACCCATCCATCCAACCACCAACCTGCCCCCACCACCACACACACACACACACACACACAAGTTCCTTCTCCCCACACATTACGTCCATCATCCACCCACATACACAGACACCCACCCAACCACCCACTCACACCCACAAACATAATCCTTCTCCCCACTTAAGACCACATTTCTTCATCCCACTCCGACGCCCACTCACCATTTAAAACACCAATGCAATTACATCATCCAATCTGTCCCTCCCCACCCACACTCACATTTACTCTCATCCACTCACCCTCTCCACCCACACTCGCACACCCTCTCTCATCTCCACTCACACCTACCGACATATACCCACTCACAAATTTGTCTACTTTGATTCTCTCTCTCTCTCTCTCTCTCTCCCTCTCTCTCTCTCTCTCTGAGCACAACAAATGATAAACATATGAATCTAAGATTATTAAGTTACCGATTACGAGAGGACCATTTGAGAGAGAGAGAGAGAGAGAGAGAGACCACAAACCTCCACATCCCTGTTCTCAGTAACCTCAACAACCTGAAACCTAGCCAACCACCTCACCCCAATTCCTTCCTTCCTACACCGTTTAGTCACCACCACATAACAGCCCAATTGTAAGTCATAACCAACCATCACAACCCGTATATGGCCTAACAAGTGTAGGGAACGTTTTGCGCGCAGTTCCTAGAAGCATACATGACAGAGGGTGACTAAACCATGTCGCTGGGCTGAGCTAGGAAACCAAAATCACGAGTGCTGCTAAGTTCGCTCTAAAATAAAGGCGCTAAAACATGCTAGACAGGACTTAAAATTCGCAACATCACTAGAGGAAGCGCTAAAATTCCTAGAACATGGGTGGCATTTCGATAAACTCTCTACCATCGCCAAAATTTGATAAACTGTGCTACCATAAGCCACTAATGGCAACTTCGCAGGGGTGTGTTGTTACCATGAGTCACGGCAGTACGATATGTTTTCCACAGCCCGTGATTTTATGAATGAACTTCTGGCTTACAACTCTCTCCTTCCCCCCCCTTGCCCTCCCTCCCCCATCCCTTTCTCCACGCCCTCTTCCCGGATCTGACAGCTCACCTCCCTCCTCTCTCCCCTCTATCCCGTCCTTCCCAAGACCCACCACCTATGCCCTAGGGTGCTAGGTGTCTTGAATGAATGAACTGCGAGGCCAGACGTAGAAACTATCCTCACTATCCATATTTCCTATTTCACCCTTTATAAAGCAAGAATATCCTCGCATGATATACAGGCAAAGGCAAATAACACGCTGTAACTGTGAATAACTGAAAATAAACCACGAAATTAAACTTAACTCAGAAACTCTCACCAACGCAACATTTCAGCCATGACAAATGTACGATAACAACGCTACAGCATCACGCATTCACACAAACCAACACGGAAAGTCTCCCCTCTTTCATCAAATGTATTCCCAAAACACTGACAAAACGATCTAAGGAACCACAAAAGCAACGGAAACAGGAAACGAAGCTCGCTACACTCATTAACTCCCCTGTCTGCGGAAAAAGAACTTAGCATTTAACTCCAGCAAATATCAGTCGTTTTAGGCCTTTCAAAGAACTGCTACACAGCGAGAAAGGTTAATAGAAGCCTCAATGAACGTTCTGGCCAAGCATGAAGAACCACCAATTCTTTCTAGCTTACGCAAAACGATATTGTTCAGCTCAGAGAAACGAAATCACTGTCAAACTGGCAACTCGTGCGCAAACGTTACTCACTCGTTCTCGGAAGTGGGCGGTGGGTGACGTCACCTGCTGAGAGGGAGGCAACCCGTATGTGTAGTTGCCAGGTTCCTACACTTCCGCCATTTATCATTCCTTATACAGCTATTTTCCTTAGCCAAAACATGCTAGCCAATACCACTACAAAAACCTAAACTTCCACCATTAACATACCAGCAAAATGTGACTAATAGATCCCAGAGAATTAAGATAACACAGCCTATAATTAATGCCGAAATCATCTGGAAGTACCTCATAACTTTCGTAAAAGCTGACTCATCTCATCACACTGACACACAAAACCACATTCTCATATTTTTACACCTTCACTCTGAGGATGCAATTATTTCAGCCTTCCTGCTTCTAGACGATTATATTTAAAGGGGAAGATTATCTGATTAATGGGACAAATGAGGGATATAGGAGTTCGAAGAGTCAGTCCAAAGATAAAAAAAAAAAAATCGTCTGGAGGTGGTAGAAAAAAAATAAGATCAAGGTTGTTCATGAATTCCGACTACAACCACCACCTGGGCAGAAACGGAAGAGTTAAGTTACGGGTCTGGGAAATGGTGAACAAGGAATTAAGTGGGAATAAAAGCAAAATGAGAATAAAGTAGAGAGGGGGCAGCATGAAGGGGGTGATTCAGAGCACAGAACATACGCTATAAATAGATGTTTGGTAAATCTGAGTAACGAGAATGTCAAAATAATACTGTGCCTCCATATTAACTGTGGATAATTCTATCACATAAGAATTACTCATGACAAAACAATATGAATAGGAAAATTATCATACAACGAAATACTAAAAGTGAGAACTCCAACGACTAGAAAAATACCAAAAAATACATATAATAAACAGAAATAAATATAAAATGCATATTACTTCTACCAAACTAGAGAAATACAATTCCACAAATATTAGAATTATAAAATATACGCCTGTAAAAAAACGCCTTCATATCTAAAATACCACAAAATGAGCTAATATTAAAAATTTAATACGGAGACAAAACAAAAGACAAAGGCCTGCAAGAAAAACAATAGAAATGAGTACAGCGATATGAACCACAAAAGTTTATGAATATTATACGAAAATACAACGACAGTACTCTACATAAAAATACAACAGCAATATGAAACACAATTCCTCAAAGCACTAAAAAAAAAAAAAATAATGCGTGATAAAAATATGGGATTTGACTATTTAAATTCCTAGAGACAGAGAGAGAGAGAGAGAGAGAGAGAGAGAGAGAGAGAGCGTAACCTAAGCATGCCAGTCGTGCCCCAGCTCATGCCCTGACTTGATTTACTCACCACTGTCGGACGTATGAGCACATGTTAACCCAAATATTCCTGTACCCATTAATCCCTTCAAAACGATGACATTTTTCTTGCAAACGGATTATTTTGTTGGGGTAACCTTCTCACTGCGACGGCATCTGTATCACTGTTACCATCAGATTTAATTCATTTTCACTGATATTCTTGCCACTGCAGGGGCTGTGTATACGTCCACGTTCTGGCGCAACTAAATGATTTACCTTGTATGACTATTACATCTTGCCGAGCTGTGGCATGCCATGTGTATCTTATATATATATGGAATGTCCTCCATGATCGTCAGCATCCTTCCCTTACTTCGCACTACAGAACATTAGATGGGCAAGCATCACCATCATCATCATCATCATCATAATAACAATATCCCAGCCCTATTCCTCATTATTACATAACGTATGGGTAAGCCGTAAGTCATTCTAGCCTTATTTCCTGATTTTACATTTGGCGTAGGTAAACTATATCAATCTATCTCTATCATATGCCTCTACCACCCACTGATGATTATAATGATTTATTTTTTATTGAATGAAATGGGAAATGTCAAAACAACAATAATAATAATAATAATAATAATAATAATATAATCATCATCCCATTTCACATTATAACACATGGAATGGTACTGCACCTTCATATTATTATATTCAACTTGGGAAATCTCTCGTACAGAAAACTTACAGAAGCCTATATCTAACTTCTCCGGTTCGAAAACTCTCCATAACTGAATAAAATCGCCTGAAAGTATTATTATAATCAAAGACACCATCGAAGTGAAGGGGGTTGTGGACAGTACGCAAAGAAAATAATAGTTTCGATTTAACTGATCTGACACATTTTCTCCATGATTTATTTTTGTATTCCTGGTACTTTTGAGTGACGAATGTAAGATGGCATGACATTTTACTTCAGGGAGTGACAGTAAAACAGGTTTATATATATAACTACAAAAGTACTATTGCGTCAGATGAGGCAATAGTAACGGGATAGCTCGTTGCCAGACTCCACCAGGGAACATAACCCCAAAAGTACCACTCGTTTCTTTGGAAATAAATCACAGTATTTTTTTTTTTTTTTTTGTAATGCTGGACCTATAATATTTGTTACAAGTTATTACTGGCACAGGAGACACTAGTACAAATGCATTTTATTTATACAAGCTGAAAAGTGCCTGAAACCACCAGCAACATATTCTCTCGTTTCAGATCAGACAGTACTTTCTGGAAACAGTGGACTCTAAAATTAGTTTTGCTTAAAGTAGACATACAAATCCACTTGTTTTAAATACACTAGTTATACAGGAAATAGAAGGAATGTTTGTATATGCTTGAGAGGACGAGGGATGGGGAGTTAACTGAGGATATGCTGGTAAAGGAAGGAAGGGAAGGAATGCGGAGGTTCAGAAAGAGAGGTGGGGGAGGGGGAGGGGAGGCACTGAGAGCATAGGACGGGAAAGAGGATGGGAGGACGGGCCGAGAGAGAGATAAACAGGAATAGGACAGAGAGAGAGAGAGAGAGAGAGAGAGAGAGAGAGAGAGAGAGAGAGAAACAATGACATCATCATCCACCTCTCGACATCTGACCTCAACCACCACCTCACCCTCCAACCCAATGTGAACCTGACCTCACTCTTCACCTTCATCTGACATCACCTTTCACCTCTCCCGAACACTGATCCACACCTGACATCATTCCACCCACACCTGACACCACCTCCTCTTACACCTGATATCACCCTCCATGCACACCTGCCATCACCCTCCAACCACAACCGACATCACCCTATAGCCATATCTGACATCATCCTCCATCCACACATCCTACAAACTCACCTGACATCACCTACACCTGAAATCATCCTCGAACCCTGACCCTGATATCACACACCTGACATCACCCTCCACCCACACCTGACATCATCCTCCATCCACACCTGACATCACCCACACCTATACCACAAACACCCCACCCACACGTCACATCACCCTCCAACTACACCAATTACCCTGCACCCACAACAGACCTTACACTACCATACGATGATTTTGCCTACCTACTGTACAATAAATGGATTATCCACTGTCATTAAAGGAATCTCAACACTTGGTCTGTCTCTCATCCTTAACCAACCTGCATCATCTAGTTAAGTTTTGCAAACGATACCGTAGCTGTTATGAATTAAGTATCTAATATCCAGCCAACATACGCTTTACTGCAACGTTATACAGGTATCACAAAAACTCTGAAAGAATATTGTATACCTCTATTAGCGGATGTTTCCAATTATTTTCACAGGCTTCTTAAGTTACAATGAATTAAATCTTTAAGTAAATGGTTCTGTCATAGTTTCGTATCATTTGAGCAGATCTGCCAGTGATTAATGATTACAGTGATATACTAAACGTCCTATACATAAGTATCAAGGGCAAAGTGGCTACAAGAGCATAAAAATAAACACGACAACCGAACTGTCATTTTTTCTAACGCGTCAATCATGAATGGAGCCAGTACTATGGTTATGAGTTAATTTTCCAATAAAGTCACAGACCCCACTTCAGTATTATATGGCAAACATAACCATGCGTTCGCGATCACTGCGTTCGTGAGGGTTTTCAGTGCCTGGCAACTCACCGTGACGTCAAAATTCCTTACGTTCTCTCTGACGTATGTGAATTCTTAGAAAATGTGTTGTTGGGGTAACTATTATCTTTGTTACTATTGTATAACCATTTTCTTCTCTCATGCACCCTGCCCTGCTTGACCTTCAGGGACAATGATCCCCAGAGTGCTGGCGCTTATACTGAATGGTAAATAAAGAACCTATATAAAAAACGTATAAATATAACCAAAAGTTTCTTCAAGTTCCTATATACAGTTCTGTAAGTTTGGAGCATAAAACTACAAACTGTACATTTGTCGTGGTTTATCTCTCTATATCAATCTAACTGTAGCTCATATCTATATCTATATATCAACCATATCAATGTGAGGTGGCTTAGACCTTAACAATATACATAAAACCATCATTAAGTTTGATCAGACTGCCACAGAATGCTACTAAACAGGAATCACACACTTACTGCATCTGTCGGCGTCTCCTTCCCTCGGTTTCCATTACATTCAGTTAAGCCAAGAGCCACTGGTGTCTTGATCGGGGCTTCCACACAGAACGGCCAACACGGGACGTGGCACAGGAAGGAGATTCTGGTGTAAAGGGCAGCCTGAAAAAGATTAAATATACACGTAAAAATTAGCATGGACACTCCTTGTTCATAATACATCCTAAGTTTCAAAAGCAATTCTGAATGTCCTTTTATTTTTCTGTTTTGCCAAATCAGTCGTCACGAGTTAACCTGACGAGACAGAGCCTGAATTTCTACACCCAATTAAAGTGAAGGAAGCCAGGACAGTATTAATAACAGAAGACACATGAGAAGTTTCTGATAATAATGAAATGTCAAAGATAAAATTTTTAAAAAGTAATCCTATAGGGCGTACAATATGACAAATGAGGCTCTGACCGGGTCGCCATGGTGGCAGAAAGTAACCTGGGGATGTTCTGGGACTAAATAACTTCACACATGTAGATCTAGTACGTGGGAACAATTAGATGAGAGCACACACACACACACACACACACACACATACATACACACACACACACACACACACACACACACACACACACACACACACACACACACACACACACACACACACACACACACACACACACTTACTTGCGTCTGGTCGTGCATGGCAGTCTGGTGATCTCGTCCTCGTCTGCTGACAGTTCCTCTCACCTGCTGACATTTCGCCCTCGCCTGCTGATCGTTATGTGTAATGTGTAATGAAGGCTGCAGACGTCCATAGCCTGTCTGTCTGGGTGGTGGTGGAGTGGTGGAATACTGTCTTCATACAATACCCGCATCTTGCTATCACTCCATACTGATTTCCTCGATCCTTTCCACTATGGTATTAGATTCAGGTAGGTCTTGGCTTTTCATTTCTTGGTATAATATGGCATAGTGAAGCTGCCAAGGTGGGGCATAAGAACCAGAGAATATGGCATACCGACTCTTGGTGCATGGTGTTCATATTTGTCCTCTTCCTCTCAGTTTATTGGTGCCTACTTGAAGTCTGGCATTCCTCATAGCAATATACAATGCAGGTGAGATCCTCCTTGAAGAATGACCTTCCGGAATAACTTATATCCTCCTGCTTCGGTCAGTGACCCCGCTTCCAGAAAAGTTTCATTTAGTGTGGGTGGTGCTGACAACAGGTGATTTTAGTTCTGTTGACATAAATGTAGTTCTACGCTGTGGTCTGCTACATCCGGTAATTTGCAGTAACACCTTACTAGTTTGCTTTTCCTTTGGTCTGCCAAGCCTAGAGTTCTTCCGCACTAACCCACAGGCCAGTGGTGCAGTGGTTGGTAGGCGGCATGGCGAATCCACACGCCGGTGGGCCTGCACGCCGTACCTCTGGGGCCCACTGCTGCTCCGAGATCCCCTGCTGGGTCAGCCTGAGGCCGCAAGACGCCCAGTTACCGTGAGCTGCCACGAGGAGGCACAGCAGGAGTCTTGGTGATGGAGAGGCTGTGTACTGGCAGAGGAAGACTTACACAAACCGCTTCCCTTTTTGCCACAAAGGCTAGCCAGCGGCAGCAGCTGCAGGTAGGTCAAGCACAGCATGACCATAAACACCAGCATAGTGCTACTGCACTAGACGCATCACATCACCCTGTGGAAAATCCACTAGCCCACACCACACACAACACGTCCCCCCCCCCTACACACACACGGACAACACCCCCTCCCCGAAATAATTTTATTTCTAAGCCGAAAAAGAAATTTCATAAAGCAGGCTTCATTCATGTTTTGGCACATGTATAGTATATACTGACTCAACATATTTAGCCCCTCTCTTACAGGGATCTCACACAGTCAGGGAATTAACCTTTAAATACTTTATAATTCACGATGTGGGCCTCATGTGGGTGAAAGACGGGGAGAACTGTACAGTAGTATCCTCACAACTGGCACTTTCAATATGTTTACAATTCTTCGCTGGCACTTACACATTTCTACCATCCTACTCACGAAGACATCGCAAAGTGAATCGCCTTTTCTCTCAACAACCATTATTATCATTATTTTTTCACTTTCAGACATCATCACTTGCAAAACTCTTACAAAACTCAGAACTGGTGTGTAAACTGTCCCACGCACTGTTCATCTGCAATTTCACCTGTGCATACTTCATCTCACAGCTTCCCTCATCATATTTACTGCAGGGAGAAGTCAACCTTTTTCCGCAGTCCACCATCCTCCTTTCTGGGAACTGGGAGGGGATTGAGGAACGTTTGTACAACCGGGCAGCTCCACCTGTCGGTCATATTGGTGCTACCACGTGAAGGCGTCCCTCTCTTGCACCATCGTCTGTATGACCCCATCCACACTGAACAACCATGAATCCAATCACCTCTCTAATGACCTCACCCATACCGACCTAACATGAATTCAACCACTTTTTCATGACCCCGACCATACCAGACAATCATGAGGGTAATGCCCCAGGGAGGATGTTATACCAGGAACCAGCGTTATGTTAGTGGGTATGTGTTATCAGGTGATGTCTGGTCCCTTCCCCACGGGTTTAGGTAACAGGAGGGTTAATTAGATAAGATAAGGGTCTGGCTAGGGTATTTTTATCGGCTGACAGGATCCTCTTCACTCGCTGCCGGGAATACACGTGCGTACCTGTATGCACCTTGTGTACATGCACACTACATTTTCATCCTCATACACCACACTCGCACCTACACGTAAACATACACAAGAAAATAAACAAACATATTAACACATACATACAAAAACAGACTATCACACACACACACACACACAAACGCTTATGCTTGTTACACAACACATACGCACATCCCTACGCACATGTCCACTCACATTCCCTTTCTCGCGGTCACTCTAAAAAATGAATCATCATCCACACACACACACACACACACACACACACACACACACACACACACACCAGCTCCCCACCCCATCACTAAGGTAGAGACTATCATGGTGGATGGTTACGAAGCAGGTACCTCTAGTATCGAAAGTAAGCATCGCCGTGGAGTTAACCCTTCAAAAGTGAGAACGCATTTTTTCGATCGCTTCTAACCCTTCAGCCCGAGGACGCATATTATCGATCAGTGTTATCTATCGTCACACGATTTTATTCAGCTGGGGGATAGAAATCTTGTAGTGAAGGGGTAGATGGGGTAGGGGTAGTCCGCTTGTAGTGAAGGGGTAGATGAAGTCTGTATCTTAACCTCTCCATTCCCAGAAGACTCTCCAGAGCTATATAGAAATTGTCTGGAGTTGGGAAGCATGAAATAGGACAATCCCAAGGATGACACAAATTGATAAAACAAAGGTAAAAATGAAAAAAATGAGTTATGGGACTGGAGAGGTTAGCAGTGAACATACAGTGCATCAACCCCTTCAGTGCGATGACGGCTTGGGTTCAGAGGTCCTTGTTGCCTATACGAGTACGCAGGAACTTGTAGATGATCCTTTATGACGAATGGAAATGTTGAGTGGGAGAGAAAGACATAGGTTAAAGCTTGAATTCTCTATTTTCTCTAGCATTTCTATTTATTCCACACAACCATCGACTCAAATTCCAATTTGATCCCGCGAGTTAATGGAGCTTGCTTTTAATTCCTTCCGCCAGAGGGAAATCAAAGGTGAAGGTAAAAATATGCCTTGTCCTTTGCAGTATGCGTCACCACGGGCATGGACAGTGATGCACCTCCCAACAACCTACTGGCATGGTTCAGGGCGGCGCAGGTGTGGGCGTGGGTGTTGTGCGTGGGCGGGGGAGTGGGCAATGGCATCACTATCGCCACCATCATCTACCAGATGTACCTGTGGAGGGGCAGGAACGGAAGCAGGCACGGAAGGAGGGGGAGAGGGAGGAAGAGGAGGTGGGAGATCAGAACACTACCACAGAAAACAGAGCACGAAACCAACTCATCTATGTGCCAGTTCCAACAGTCCCTCAGGCAGCTTCGGGGTTCGCAAGGACAGACTGGACAAGCACCTGAGTCGTGTTCCGGCAGGCAAAAACAGTCACTAACCTTGCCACAGATAAACATGCAAATGGAACAAGAACAAAAATCAACGACCGAGTATCAACAGCCAATGAAACAACTTCAGAGGCCACAAACGCAAACGGAAGAAGCACCCCAATTACCTTCAGCCAAACATACACCAATGAAGTTATCTCAGAGAACAGATATGCTAATGGGTGAAGAATATAAGTCATCTTTGAACAAGCACACATCATCACTAAGATTATCGAAGAGACACCACCTACAGACGGAACAAGCATCCAAGTCATCTTCAGGCAAGCGTACAGCATCAGTGAAGGTATTTCAGGGATCACAAGTGCTGATGGCTGAAGCGTCCATGTCATCAACGAGCCAGCACACACGGCCACCCAGTATGCTTTGGAAACCACAGATACAAATGGAACCACCTTCGAAAAAGCACACATCACTCGATCTATCTGAAGGACCGGAAATATTAATGGAAGAAGCATCCAAGTCCTCTACATTCGAGCACACAGCATCACTAAATCTGCCACCTCGACCAAAACGACAGGCCGACACAAAACGCCCCGTCCTCAAACCTCAGAGCGACACCCTCATTCTGCTTCACCTGAGTGTGTGTGACTTCCTCTACTGCACCATCAACCTGCCCCTCACATCCCTCGGGTACCAGTATGCCTTCACTGCCCCCGTCGACGTACCCAGCAGCCAAATATGCACCCTGGCGGCCGTCCTTCGCTACCTGATCGCCTTCGTGGAGTGGATGACCCTGGGACTCTTGACGGTACAGCGGTGTGTGAACCTGAGACGGCATCGAGGGGATAAAAAGTTCACGCCTCTGAACACAGTTTTCCTGCTGGCGGGGTGCTGGTGCGGTGCCCTCCTGGTCCAGACGAAGGCTATATTGACTGTAAGTTCTAATTCTGCTTATGTCCAGTTGTAGTGTTAAGCAAGGATGGCATAAACAAAAAATTTCCTTTTTTTCTGTCACCACTCCACCCACTGCCTTCAAATCTATCACCATTTCTCAATGCTCCCTCCTACCTCTCCATGTTTCATTTCACCAAGTATTCCTCCCTTTTTGTGTTTGTATGTTCATATACGAAATTAATTACTAAGCGGAAAATAAACCCGATTGTTTTCCCATATCTTGACGCAAACATGCCTAGTAAATATCCACCACACTGACTTCAAGATCAGCCAGTGTCGCTTCACTACAAGACAAAGGAGATCTTAACCCCTTTATGGCCAACCCTTTGTGTTCAACTGATGGCCACGTGTAGTCAGACTGGAGGGTCGATTTAATTATTAACTAAAAGGACTCATTCTCAACTCTTAACGAAGGCTGATCGAATGCCATGTGACCACGATTTAGTACTTAACGTGTGGGAGTGGACCAGTTCCGTCAAATGAAAACAAGTCTACTTAATGGATGGCACACGAGAATGCGGTCCAGTTGCTTCTCCACTTGCTGTCACCCTTCGACTTTTGCTTCCACTATAGACTACGGTTTTCACTTCCTTCGTCTCAACATTGACTTAATCTCAGTGTTCTCTCCTTACGTCCATCTCGTCTTGTTTTTCACTCTCCACTGGCCTCCTTTTACCTTCATGTTTTTCATCACAACTTCCACTTACTTGCACTCTCCATTTACATTTATTTTTCTTCGCCCAGGATGACTACGGGTACATAAATGGGGACTACAAGTGCGACATGATGGACGGCAGCAGTAAGGTGATCTTTTACACGCTGGAGTTGGCACTGCCCTGTGTGCTGATGACGGTGGGCGGGCTCAGCATCGTGTACCAGGTGTGGCGCAATACCAGGACACTCCTGGCAGCACATATGTAAGTACCTGGTAAAGGTTGATAATGATGTGGTGTCGTGGGAGATCCTACCTAGAGGACAGTGGGATTCCAGGCCCCCACCAACCCCTCCCTTTTAGTCGCCTCTTACGACACGCAGAGAATACGAGGGTAGCATTGTACTTCTCCTGTACCCAGGGGATCCCCCTACCCCAGTGGAAATGCAAAGAAGGACAGGAAACTGAAGTGATGAACTATAACGGCTCCTTAACTAGGTCTACTTAATTCTACCTATCAGTGTGGCAAATACTAACGGCCCATTACATACCCAGCTGGTTGGATCTACTGTACATGTATACACATTTTGATTATGCACTCTTTTTAAACTGTGTGTATAGTTGTGTGTATTTCAATTGTCATAATAACTGTGCTTACTACTAAAGGGTCTACAGTAAGCTGAGTAAAACAGTTTCAGCCTTACAGGAGCAAAACGAAAACAAAAAAAAATGACATCTTTCGAGACATGCGATCTTACCTCCACCCACTTCCCCCACAGGCCACAGGATCTGGTTGCAAGGCGAACACGGGAGACCTGGAAATCCACGGGTCTGGTGCTGGGTCTGGTGCTGCTCTTTCTCGTCTGCGTCGTCCCCATCGCCGTCTACAACCTCGCCAGCTTCGGGTTCTCCTCCTACAACGTGACGCAGACCGGCATCGCGATCTACATGATATACTGGGTGCAGTATGGCGTGAACTTCCTCGTCTACGCCATCAGTAACAGGAATTTCAAGAAGGCATTTAGCTGCTTCTTCTCCGCGGTTTGGGAGTCGATATACAGCAGCGCAAGGATTAGTGAAAACGAGGAAGGTGGAAACAGCGAAGGACCCAAAAGTCGGTCTGTAGGTACGCCATTTGAGGATCCTGCGGACATGACTGGAAACAGGTCCATGGTATCAATTGTTCAGCTGGATGAATCACTAGAATCTAATAAGGACTTACACTTACAGAGAATGGAACCCTCTGTATGCCAAAATTACCTGTCTTTATCCTACTACTCCACGTCCTCTTCTTACTCTGACCACTCAGAGTCATTATCGACCTTCTCGTGCGACTCTACCACCACCACCACAGTCTCCCGTCTTTCCCTGGGGAGTGAGAGCTTCTGGGTCCCACTTTAAGTAATTTCATGCAAGCTTCTTCAGTGTGGCCCAAATATCGTACATCCTTCGTTACTAGCCACAGAATTTTCTTGTACTCCGGGGATAGCTTAATTAGAAATAACAATGTATCGCCTTAATTTTTTTCCTTCCATAACCATTTCATGCCTTTTTAATTTTCCCCTTATTTAATTTACTTATTACATCACTCGATCACATATTTTATACCCACATACACTGGTGTCACAGAAGACCTCCAACACCCCACCGCCTGTAATACTCTCAGTGGAGGTGGTTGTACGTCTCCGCTGGTATCTTCCTGTTTTCTCAAGCCAATTTTATTCAACTTGGGACTGACTTTAAGGGCTGGAGGGGTTAAATACAGCGGTCATTAATCCCTGCAATATGACAGGCCTTTCCTAAGTTCAAGATACGGTCTGGAGGCGGCAAGACTAAACAGAAACATTACGACGTCACAGTGATGGAGGTCATGGTATGTGAAGCGAGACAGATGCCAGGGATGCAGGTAGGAAGGGAGACTGGGTGGGAAGTAAGCCAACTGTTCTATGCGTATGCCAGTTTCAGTCACAAATATTAGTAAACAAAATCAAGCTTCGGTGTCTATGAAATCTGTGAGAGGGAGAAACTAGGAGTGACTACGAAAAAAGGGGAAACATATTAAGTGATGAGATGTAGCAGAGAGAAGATACACAGCGACATAAATGCAATCTTAAACGACACAGACGTGGAGAAAATGGAAGGTTTAGGCGTCTGGTGTTTGATATACCGGCACATGATACCCTGGAGCCTGAAGCGGTGTAAGTCAAAGGGTGGGGTGGAAGGGGTAAGAGAATATGGGACACTGAGGAGGGTGGGGAAGGAGAGGTTGGTGTCAGTATGCTTGAACAGCTATAACTTAAACATCTCTCTATAGTGAGCTATTTATATCCATCTATCTATATCTATCCATCTGTATCTATCTATCTATCCATTTATCTATCTATCTATCTATCTATCTGTCTGTCTGTCTATCCATCCATCTGCCTGTCTGTCTACGTGTAGGATAAGTATATACGCATACTGATCACATTCATATATACTCTAATATTCTCTCGTTAGTTATACACACACACACACGCACACACACACACAAACACACACACACACAGACAGATATCCCCATTTTCTCTGTCGCTAATGCGAAGGGGGTGCTTATCAGAACTTGAATGGGCACCTGATAAAACACTTCACGAATATTTGCCATCAGTGTATGTCAGATGCTGAGATATTCACACAAACACACACACACACACACACACACACACTCTCTCTCTCTCTCTCTCTCTCTCTCTCTCTCTCTCTCTCTCTCTCTTTCAGAAGGTGCCACTCACTAATTATGTTATACAGATGGCAACACAGCACCGTTTCTTCTTATGTAGCACAGAAACACAACAAACCTCGGTAAAAAGTAAAACACTAAGTCTCTGAATTGAGGAGGAGGAGGAGGAGGATTTGCGTGTGTGTGTGTGTGTGTGTGTGTGTGTGTGTGTGTGTGTGTGTGTATTTCTCCCACTTCCTGCCTCTCATCATAATTTCTGGATCCTACCTTGCACCATCTCTTACCTAGGAATTAGGGATGATGATGATGATGATGTCCCACAGAGTCAAATCAAGAATACCTACTACAATCAACCAATCAATCTGAAAATCAATGTCAGTAACACCTGGTATAATCAACCAAGTAATCAGTACCCTTAGCATTCTTACACCAATCCCTTTCCTTCCTGGCGTTGTATTTTTAGACAAAAAAAAATGTCACTACCTAACGCACTTTGAAGCCACATTATCCTCTATCTGTATCAAACCTTGTGAGATCCACTTGAAGGACGGGATCTTCTCATCGTAGGAAGATTGAGAACCACAATTAACCTTTTCACATGCTGGCGAAGCGCGAATCGGGAAAAGGAATGTGTCACGAGAGTATGACATGTAAAAGTCCCCTCTGAGACAAATATTCTGTCACCGTGGGAGGCGTAACTAAAATAATTATCACACCCGGTACTGTTTTTTTTAATCGGGTCAGAAGGTGAGAAGAAGGTGTGTGAGGTGATGTGGAGATACCGTCAGTGCAGTAGGAGTGGTCGGGAGATTAGATAATGCGTAAGGGTGCTGAGGAAGTGTGGTTAGAGGTTGACTGGTTGTTAAAGAGGGCGTTGATGGGGGTGATTCAACGCGTGGGAAGGTTGAAAGTGAGAGTGTGAAAGTACCCTACAGTCCGTACCTTAGTTTGTACAGTTGTGATGGCAGAGTTTCAAAATGCTTCGGTCACTCTCTACTGTATGTGCATTAGCGCTGAACGAAAACTTCTGGACATTCTGCCATCACGTCCTGGGGCGACTGTGCCTACCGACTGTAACCCTAGACTGGTAAACTTTAACCTAGTATTAACCTGTGAGTTGGTAATAAAATTTAACCTTAACTTAGCCAGTCATTAATTTTCGCCATAAATATTAACAACTTTAATACATCCCTTGTCAGTTCTGTCTAACTTTCAACACCTTGGCTCCTGTCACTCACACTTGGCTACATAAAAACACCTGGTGCTACCCGGAACAATGCTAGATTTGTCCCTACCATGAGAGGATTAATGGTGACGCTATTAACACACTCAGGATCCCAGGACTCAATGTGAATAATATCCTGTTTTAGCTGGAATAGAATACTACGAGTTTTCCCGACCATGAGAGGGCTAACATGTCACTTCTATTAACACATTGTAACTAATTATAATGTCTGTTGCAGAAAGTAAAAAAATGAAAATAAAAATAAAAAAGTATATGATAAATCGGTACCCTAATTCAACATGCCTAGTGAAAGGGAAGAGTGTATGTGTGAAATTTAATATGGGGCTGTAGTGCAGGAGAGACGCCTTCATGTGGTCGCACTGACAATACTGGGCGGATCAACTACCCTCACCTACCTCCCTATCCCCCTGGAGGAGGATGGTGGACTATGGCAGAAGGGCAACTTAATACTGCAGTCCACCTGGTTCTCCCTTCAGAGGAACCTGGGGATACACAGAGCTTTCAGTATACCCCTAATAGTCTCGTTTTCTATCAAGTCGCCCGCCAACGAAAACGTGAACATGCGTGATGCGTAACTTAGTTATTTCTACACACAACCTCTGTAAACATAATGGAACTTTCATTTCTTCAAGATATAAGGCTGAAGTTGTGAGAAGAGGCTAATAGAGCAGAAAAAAGGTGATGTGGATGGATAGAAATGGATGGCATGGCCTGGGATAATGGGCGAGATGTATAGTTCGTAAAGATGAACGTTGGAGTTTGTACACTATAGTTTTAGTGAATGTTTAAATCAAAATTTTCTCCAAAGTAAAACAAGAAAATAAACATGCGTCGCTATCACTTAACCATCATCTTGTAGCGCAGGTAAAAAGCAGGTCGGCAACTATTAGCACAGGCACTGGAGTCTCCCGTACCCTCAGAGGAGTAGGGTGGAGGGGCAGGTGCAGTCAGGAGTCATATGGCAGGCAGCTGGTATAACTCCCTCTGATCCTCTCTGGGAAGGGATGACGCGATGGGGAGCCGTCCTTCCTCCGCCTCTACAGAAAGGGATGCTTCTATGTAGGACTTTCTTTAGTGTGACCCACTTTCCGTTCTGAAAGCCCAGATACCGGTCCCTGGTCCTACATCACACCCAAGGTAGTGGCTCCCGGGACGATGGTAACAATCCACTTATTACCTTCTTGGTGGGCTAACGGGTGCCACACCTTGCCCAAGGGTGACCCGGGACTATGCAGGGCAGGGACGTCCATCTTCCCTGAGCCGGATACATCACCGGCCGCATACCCCAGCAGGTATTAAGTAAGGGACAGGTGCAAGGTGAGGGATACGTGCAAGGTGAGGGATAGGTGCTATAAGAGGGATAAGTGCTAGGTAAGAGACAGCTGCCAAGTGAGGGATAGGTGCCAAGTGAGAGATAGATGTCAGGTGAAGGACAGGTGCTAGGTGAGGGAAAGGTGCCCGATAGGTGCTAAGAAACCTTCTAAACCCACAAGAACACGACCCATCTTCCCATAAACTCATGGAATACATGTAGACAAGAGTATAATTCCGTCTAGAATCCAAAACACTATTATCTATCTATCTATCCATCTATCTGTCTGTCTGTCAAGGTACACCTCACGTAAGTACTGGGAACTGCGTATTAGCATGTGTAAAATATATGAGAGAGAGAGAGAGAGAGAGAGAGAGAAACCCTAACGTCACTGCATTAGCGATTCGGTTGGCTCACACGTACCCATATTCTTGAAACTGTTTTTTTTTTCTTTCTCCCCCCCACTTAGTATCCTGGGGCTATATTCTCGAACATTCTTAACCTTATGTTTGTTTTAAGATTGTCTGTGTATTCGTTTATCTTCCTCCTTCACCTGTCAAATACCGCACACGACTATGAATGAAGAGAGAGAGAGAGAGAGAGAGAGAGAGAGAGAGAGAGAGACAGATGAAATCTTGGACTTTGGTAATTTTTTTCTTAATTCATTCACCTATCAATCACTTCACAACCAAACAAAATAACGTAAATAATAATAATAATAATAATAATAATAATAATAATGAGAACTACTACTACTACTGCTACTACTTCTACTACTACTACTACTACCACTAATAATAATAACAATAATAATAATAATAATAATAATAATAATAATAATCGATAAAAGTAAACAGCGAGGCAGTCACAACCTAATTTAGATGACCGCAGAATACAAGCCTCGAACCCGGTACCTGGAAGTCAGACGTGTGTTCCCAGACTCGGGTGACGCAAGTTCTTATCTCTGCGCCTGATAAGAGAGATGCGACGGTGGGCGGGGGCTCTACGTACCACGCCACAATCGCCACATCACCATTTTCCGCGTTGTGTGTGTCATTCTTGCACTTCTTACCCTTGAAAGTCTAGGTTAGGTTAGGTTTGGTCTCTTAGAATGAGGTTAGGTTAGGTCAGGCTACGTCAGGTTAGGTTAGGTTAGATTGGGTTAGGTTAGGCTAGGTCAGGTTAGGTTAGGTTAGATTGGGTTAGGTTAGGCTAGGTTAGGTTAGGTTAGATTGGGTTAGGTCAGGTTAGGTTAGACTGGGTTAGGTTAGACTGGATTAGATTGTTAGGAATAAATAAGAAAAAAGAATAATGGAAGGGTGATGATCCTGTTAAAATAAGACTTGCCAAGTAGAGAAAAAATGATATAAAGAACGGAAAAGTATCGCGAGGGCTGCCCAGATAAGGTCGATTTACGCTGACTTTGATGAATTTTATATCGAGTTAGATTCTGAAGTCTTCTCGTCTCCCCCTGCTTCTATCTCACTGACGGATTTGTAGTCTATCTATCTATAGGAAAACGCATTAATCCAGCAGGGGGTGGCCACAAACAAATCGCCTCCACATCGCTCTGTCTTCTACCATCTGGCTACCCTTCCTCCAGCTCACACACACACACACACACACACACACACACACACACACACACACACACACCACAACAAACCCACGTGCTCAGCTTCCCACATATTCGTACGTCACTCGTCATCCCCTTATCGCGTCTGGGGGGGGGGGAGGAGGAAGAAGGGGAGGGGAAGGAAGAGGGGAAAGGACAGGGGAAAGGGACTAAGAAATTAAAGAGGGAAGGGGGAAGAAAGAGGGGGCAGAGAGTAAGGCAAGAGGAGGGGAGAGGGAGATGAGAGAGGGGGAAGGGGAAAGAAAAGGAGGATGCAAGAAAGGGAGAGGAGAATGGGGAAAGTGAGTGGGAGAAGAAGGTGATAAGTAGGAAGAGAAGCGAGGAAAGGAGAGGATGTAGGAGGTGGAGAGATAAGGTGAAGAAGGGTAGGAGGAGAAAGGATTTAGAGGGAAAGGGAGATAAGGAATGAGACAGATATGACGTAAGGAAGATGATAAGACATGAGATAAGGAATAATAAGAGGGGTAAAGGACAGGTAGTGAAAGAAGGAAGGGGGACAAAGGTAAAGAAATGTCACTTATCGTACGTGGAACTGTGACTAGGGAATCTCTCTCTCTCTCTCTCTCTCTCTCTCTCTCTCTCTCTCTCACAGCTCTTCTTCACCTCGTTACTGGACAGCCTCACCTCCTTCCCAGTATCAACAGAATATATCACCTGAGGGAACGGGGTAAGTCGACGGCCAATAATCATCATCATCATCATCACCACCACCACCACCACCACCACCACCATCATCATCATCATCATCATCATCATCTCCCAAGTGTCACCGTCTTTTCTTCCCTCTCGATCATATCTTGAGTCTTCACTACATCTCTGTCATAATGATCTACCTAGCGTATTACACCTTGGCATCCTCTATTTAACCTGTATCGTTCTAAGTTGCATCAGTAGTGTACAAGAGAATATTGACGGGCAAGGTGCAGAATAAATCGCTACGAGAGAGGTGTTACGAGCCTCCAATGCCACACAGGGTACGACTATCACAAGTGTAAGTATATTACACTGAGGGCGGCATGACACAGCACTGTTACAAGCCGACACTGAAATCGAACCTCTCACTCAATTCAAGGTCCTCACACACACACACACACACACACAAACAGATACCTCCTCTCTCCTCTTTCTGTTTCTCCTGTCTTCCTTCTCTGTCTCCCACTGTCTCATCTCTTTCTCATCCTTAAATCTCTCGCCTGTTGCCTCTGTCTCTTACTGTTTCTTCTCTTTCTTCTTCCCCTGTCCCCCCCCCCTCTCTCTCTCTCACTTCTGCGGCCATCACACCCATGTTCTCTCGTCCTTATTCCTTCGCTCCTTCCCTCCTATCTCTCTCCTGCTCCTACCTTCCTCTCATTCCTCCACCTCTTTTCCCTCTCATCCTTACCTCTCCCTCTCCTGTCCTTTCTATCTTAATCTCTCCCTCTCCATCATCATCTCTCCCCTCATCCTCAGCCTCCCTCTCCACCACCCATAGTCTCCCTTCCTCTCTCTCCCTCTCTGCTTCTCCCTTACCTCCTTCCTCTCCTAGCTATTCCTAATTCTTCTAACTTTAATCTCTTATTCCTCGCAACCTCCTCTCTTCTCTTCACTCTTCTTTTCATTCTCCATTCTATCTCTTCCTCTCTCCATTTCTAGTTTTTCACTCTCTTTCTACTATCTTCTCTATCCTCTCTTTAGCTTATCTCTCTCTCTCTCTCTCTCTCTCTCTCTCTCTCTCTCTCTCTCTCTTCTTCTACTGCCCCACCTCCCCAGTCACAGCCTTCTTCTCTTCACCTTTTCATTCTCCCATCTATTCCCCCTCTCCTCCTCTTTACCTCCTCCCTTCCCCTTCCCCCTCCTTCCCCGCACCCTCTCTACCTCCCTGCCTTATACTCAACCTCCCTCGCTCCCTCCCTATCTCATCCTCTCCCTCCATCTCCCTCTCCTACTTAATGGCACGTCTGTCAACTAGTGATAAACCAGCAACCTGAAGCATCTGATCTGCGCCCCCCCCCTCCTCTCTCTCTCTCTCTCACACACACACACACACACACTGACAAACCTGCCTCAAGTTCCAATCAACGCTTCTCAGCTGGAATGTATTGTCCTATTGTGTGCAAATTCTCTCTCTCTCTCTCTCTCTCTCTCTCTCTCTCTCTCTCTCTCTCTCTCTCTCTCTCTCTCCATCACTACCCCTACCACCACAACCACTACCACTACTACTACTACCACCACAACTACTACTACAAACTCACCTCCATACTTCGCCTACTTACAAAATCAGGTTATAAGTACACTTCTAAATCAACTTCTACATTAATATCAGGTTACTTAAATAAACAACAACTCTACCACTCTTTTTATTAGTCATATAAAAAGATATATACTTTACACTATACATACACTACAAATACGCTATACATACACTACAAATACACCTCTACAGTATACTATAGGCACGTGACTCGGCTTTACACCCTAAGTACGAAGGGTAGTCCAAATATTGCGCCCCTCGTGTTATTTCTCGTGTTTTGTGCGAACGGCTCAGTCTGCCGGTGAGGGTCTGGCAGTGGGTTATCCGTGGGTACTAGGGCAGTGGTCTGAGTGGCAGGCTTCGTCACACCTCTCACTTAACGATTTATTGTGCGTATAATTACTTAATATTCTTGTATTTTTTTTTTATTTATATAGTTTAAATATCGACAATAGTAAACCGCTAAGGAGGATGTGTCGCGGCATTTCCAAAGCCACTTAAAATAGTCCTTGAAATTACTCCATGACTGATTTCGTTTACACACACACACACACACACACACACACACACACACACACACACACACACACATACCGGTCAGCAATTTTCATTTATTATTTCGTGTACACTGAGCCGTCCCCACAACACACAAGACCTGGTAAGGAGGGGTACAATATATGGACCACCCTATATATATATAATTACGTACCGGTATATATACGTCTCCTCAACTACATATACAAGAATACTATGGCATATATATCCTCGTGGGCTTAGGGGACTCTAGCATCTCATTTTTTTATTACAATTTAATTCTTTCGATGGACATCTAATAATAATAATAATAATAATAATAATAATAATAATAATAATAATAATGTATATGAAAAGTTTGTTAGGTTGGGAGTTTCCTTACATACATACATACATACATTCATAAATAGTCAGTCATACATATATTCATACATACATACATTCACACATGACTATACATACATCCAAACTCAACAGATTTATTGGTTGAGGTGCTGGGAGCCTCCTAAAACCACGAGAATCGTCCCAAAAATTTCATGAGGTATGGTTATAGGCATGAGATGACGGATAATAATAATAATAATAATAATAATAAAACTATTACTACTACTAGTAAAACAACCACTACAACTACTACTACTACTAATACTACCAATAATAATAATAATAATAAACTTTTGGAAAACAAGCATACGACATTATTACCGAGGTGCGATATTGAGAAAAGAAAAATGTAATTAAAAAAATGATTAAAAGGACATGAAAAAATGAAAAAAGCTACCAAAATGACGAACAAATAATAACCTGTGGCAAAACAATATGTGAAACGATAAGAAAAAGTATAAAATGATCAGAAAAAAAAATAATGGAATGATCAGCAAAAAGTATGGAAAAAAAAAAGTATGACATGATTAGAAAAGAATATGAAATGATCAGGAAAATAAGGTGTCAAGTGATCACAGAAAAAAAGGAATTGATCAGAAAAACATATATGTAACTAATCAACTGCTAGCTCAACTTCCGTTATGCCTGAGAAACGAGATATGACCTAAACTGACCTAATGTAACCTACTTAACCCAACCTATTAACAACTACATCACCTTAATCTTATCGCATTTAATCCTGTTTAACTTAACCTAAGTCTGTGTCAACCCGTATTGCAGGAAGAGTGACGGCCAGAATCAATCCTTCCTCAAGCTGGCTAAGTACGAATCAGGAAGGGATCACTGCTGACCTAACCTCCCCGTTCTAATTTAACCTGACATCGTATAACACCTTAATTACAACGCAGTCTTACCTTACTACCATCCGCCGGTAAATCCTAAATAATCTTAAATCTAATCCAGCCTAACCTAACTTAACCTAACCCAAGCACTTTTACCTGAGAACCTAAGCTGACCCAATCTAACCACTTAAAATGTCTTTAATAACCGAACCACCAGCCTAACGATGGCTTGACAGTCACTAATACACCACTTCATTAACTAGAAAAAACCACTTATACTCTATATTCCAACCTTAATTTCCTAGACGGCAAATCTTCCCCAACTCCCACTTCCATAAAATAATAATCAGGAATATTAATTGTCAAGGCAACAAGCTTATCTACTAAGGCAAGTAAGCAATCACAATCAATCACTACCCTAATCCACGACGTCAATGCCCGATCCTCGCCACCAATTAACCCAGTCATCAATCCGCCACCACCAATTAACCACATCAAGTCACTGCCACATGAACTCAACCATCATCAGAGGGAAAAACCAAGAAATTTCACTCTAGCCACTACCAATTAATCACGGTCACTGCCACATGAACTCAACCATCATTAGAGGGGAAAAAACCAAGAAATTTCACTCTAGTTACCGCCACATCGCCTTATGGAACTCCGGGAATGCTTGGCTCTGTACGTGGTTAGTGTGAATCAGTAATTTTTTCCCCTACGTCAAAGTCAAAATCCAATATTGCCATGAGATCCAGTGTTAGGAAAGTGTGGTGGCGTGCTACATATATCTATAAATACTGTATACTGCATAAATAAGTAATCACTAAATACATAAGCTGATATAAACGGAAATCATAACGAGGCCCAGACACCCATAATACAAGCCACACAGACCCACCCCATGAGAAATGTATCTGGCTTGGTTGGGCGCCCCTGAGCAGCACAGAACGCCGATAGGAGAACAAAGGCGGAGTATGAATGAGGGAAGATGCCGCAAGGGAGTTCGATTGTGGGAAGGGAGGGTGTAGTATCGCTCTCTCTCTCTCTCTCTCTCTCTCTCTCAAACACAACCAGAAGGAACAAACATAGCAGAGAGAGAGAGAGAGAGAGAGAGAATTACACGAACCTTGATTTAAGTGGAAGATGAGGCAGTCTGTGAATTAAGTGCAGAATATGGACGGATTACCACGAAAAACTGATAGGGAGGGAGCAGAGCGAGATAAGCAACTGAATGACAGGAAGAGTATCTGTAGGGGTGGGTAGGGAATGAACGACACCTTTTATGATGTTTTGATAGTGGATACGGTTAAGGTGGGTACGGCTATGAATGGTGTCCTTTGTCTTGATTTTGTAGATATAGCGCCATGCGATCAACACGCAGGTAGATGAACAGAAGAAGAGACACATGAAGACAAACAGATTAACATACCGATGGACAGACATGAATGTTGACAGACCGATTGAAAAACACACCACACACCTTGATTATTGTAAATGCATATTGATGGATTGGCCGTGAATGAGTTTATATATATACATGAAGAGATTGATAGTGCCGAACTAACCACACAGACAACTAGAAAGCACTCACAGAGCGCATACCTCCACCAATGCCGGATCCTGATCCTCATCCGCCCCCAAATTTAGTATATTCTTTCTTTGCCCATGGCCCACCCCTCCACAAAATTTCATTGAAATTCACTGAGAACTTCTGGAGATCTCGTGTGGGCAAACAAACGAACAAACATATGTGAATATATAACTTCCTCAAACTTCGTTGGCGGAGGTAAAAAAAATAATTAATATAATTATATATAAATCAAATCAACCGCACGCTATTTACAATTCGAATGATATCAAGAACTGAATATCATAAATTCTAAGATAAAGCTGCTAATAACCGACAAAAATTACCGGGTATTACTTACAAAAAATAAAAATGAACAGGCTAACACAATCATCCTACGACCTACGGCAATCAGATACACAGCAGGCTATATACATACATACAAAAGGTCCATATTTACATGATATAGATGTCCTCGCGGTGCTTTCATATACCTGGCGGCTTGCGACGCAGGTAATGACTGACGCTTTTCAAATGGATTACAATCATTATATAACGCAAAAACAAATATCAGTTGCACCTAGTACTTAATCAGCCACCATTATTATTATTATTATTATTATTATTATTATTATACGAACATCAAATAAAAAGCTAAAGTAAATGAGGTAGGCTTTGAAAATTTAACTAATCTAACTCCTTTACTAAAACGTATATATATATATATATATATATATATATATATATATATATATATATATATTGCTGCCTCCAAAAAAATGACTTACTACCATTTTTAAAAATCTCTTACACGCTGGTATAATGAACGCTACGTCTAATCCCTTGAGTAAAAAAAAAAAAAAAAAAAAAAGACGAGAAGCGAGGATGAGGGGAGGGAGACCGAGGATAAGGAAGGAAGGATGGTGTGGAGTACCAGAGCGAGGGTGGCCTGATGCAGTGTACTGTAGAGGCGTGGAGGTGAGTGGAGAGGTTATTCGCGGCCAGACTGGGTGAACTCTGGGATTAGGTGACAGACAGACACAGACGTAGGCGGATAAATGGATGGTGGGTGGGTGGTTGGGTGGGTGGGTGGGTGGATGGATGCAACAGAAGTACAAGTAGATAGAGATACGTATAGCGATAGACAGATATCGATACAATGCCAGACAAGGGTGATGGATACTCACAGACAGGCAGAAACTACTGAATGAGAAGATGCAATAAATAAGTAAATAAATAAATAAATAAATAAATAAAACAAATTACAAATACTTAAATCACTTCAGGCCAATGCTCCCTATGATTTCCCTCAGCTGAACAACAGATTAAATAAAGTGTTCAAGAAAGAGGTTCACGTGAGACTGAGGTTTGTATCGTAAGTGGCTTTGGAGACGTAATAACACTTCTTTAGCGATTCATTCTACAAACAAAATAAACAACAAAGATGAATGTTAAACTGCAATAAATAAATAAAATCGCAATAGTAAGAATGAAATTAAAATCTATCTATAGCCAGACGCCTCATCTCGCTAGCGGTGGCTACAAACGAATCGCGTCCATGTCTCTCTGTCCTGCACCCATCAAGCTGCCCTTTCTCCAGCTCAGGCCCCCCTACCTCATATACCTCTCCACCCTATCCCTCCATCTCCTCCTCGGCCTCCCCCTCTCCCCTCCAACTCCACAGCCTCCCCCTTTCCCATCTCCACAGCCTCCCCCTCTCTCCTCCAGCTCACTCACAAATACTCTCCTAGTCAATCTCTCATTCTCCATCCTCTCCACATGGCCACTGAGACTGAACGGGCTTATCAGAACCCGGATGTTTGTACCGAGGCACCTGGCGCGAGATAAAAAATAAAGGATTATGCTAGCACGTTTTAACCCCACGTGACTCCAAGATCCGTATTCTCATTAGTTAAAAAAGGTCTCCTTAGCACCCCTTCATTGCCGATTTGTTTTTGCACAGGGCACGATAATTTTCTCGTGTTATTTTTTGCAGACTAATTCGGAATCAAAAGAGCATGAAATAGCTACAAGAGACTCAAAAGTTTAATACAGAAAAGAATCGTTAAGAAAGAACTGCCTGAAAACTTACTAGGTCAACGAAAATATTCTATTGAAAAAACACAAACCCCGCCTAGACACTGACCAGCTCGCCAACAGCAACTTGCCATACAACCACGATTCCTCCCTACACCAATCCCAGTCCACCAAACACCCCCCTTCTTTCAAAATCCGACAAATCAGGTTCGAACGGTGACCGACGCGTTTGAATCCCCGCCAATCCACGCTGGAGGTGTTGAGGGGCATTCAAAACCTTTTAAATCCCAAACTGTGATTGGATGGAGGGTTGAGGGCAGAAGAGTACACATACAGTATATAAAAGGGGAGGTGATCGGCACCCTCCCTGTCAGTCACGCAAAGTTTTCCTCATCAATTGATCCCCGGTTCCCACACTGCCGCGCATCCTCCTGTGTCCCTCCGCGTCAAGGCCTGGATTGGTAAGTACAGTGACCATTATTGTTTTTTCTTTTTCTTTTTTTTTTCTCAAAGGGATTGATTCATGTAGGCACTGGAGGCTAAATTGCATCTCTCCCTCATCCCTTCACACTCTCTTCCTCGGTATGCACACATTATCTCTTATCGAGGCAGTTTGCACATTCAACACGTAGCCGCAGATACAGCCTGATATGTGAGAGGTGCCAGGGAGCCAGGTAAATCCACGAGAATACTGTCCCAAGACCCCTGCACCATTTCTAACTTCCTCCTGGGCATAGTATTCCAAGGGTTGAATGGGTAAAAATCCTGAGTCTCATCTCGAAGAACTACCTACTAATTTATGTCATGTATTCAACGACCATGAGTGTCAGAGTTGATGCTCTAACTTATGGCACCCTGATAAATGGGAATACTCTGGAGAAGGATGAAAAGCTGGAGAAAATGAGAGAGAGAGAGAGAGAGAGAGTCAAAATGTGCAAACTCGTGAAAACATGGTGAATTATGACACACAAGAGTCAAAACAGATAAAAAGTTACATGTTCATATGATAAATAAATGAGCAAATTAGCTGAAGTGAGTATAAAATAACCTAAAATAAATGAAACTGACAAAAAAGATGAAACTAGACAAGACGGGGCTGAAACTAAACGAAAAATGGGTGAAATAGGTGAAAAATCGATACACATATAAAAGGGCAAAACTGAAATTGTAAACACTGTAAAATAAATTAGCGTAAATGAGCAAAATGCAATGAGTATCCGTAAAATAATGGGGGAAGTAGTTTGGCTAGGTTCTCGATAGGAAGAAAGGGAGGTGGTAAATCTATGAAATTCCGTACTTTGTGTGTGGCGGGAAATAGGGTTGTTACTGAGTAGGGACGGGCACGCCTGGAGGGCCCTTTCTGTTGACGTCACCCCTCACAGTATGCGGCGTCAGGGACTAGACTGATTGACAAGACTGAAATTACGGGGCAAATAAAGGCTGTGATCAGTAGATGAGTCGACGTTGAGATACACGAGTAACAAAAACAATAGTGAATGAAAGGGTGGGGAAAGTGACTCAAGCAACTGTCAGGTGGTGAAGTCTTAGTTATTCCCTACGTTCTTTCTTCCAGACGATTTTATTCAGCTAAGGGGCATACTTCTCGTCATTAAGGGCTTAGCAAGAATCTTAACCCCATCATAATTAATGGGTTCAGAACAAGGACGTATGGTTTAGAAAATGTGCTAGATTTCTTCATCAGCTGCACGACTTCAACAGAGCATCCTTAAGCTGAAAGAAATCGTCTGACAGCATTAAGAATATACCGGTAGTATTAAAGTCGTCCTCGTAACGACGTAGCTAAGATATTCTCTGTCTATCTATTTTACGGGAAAGAAGCTGCTAAAGAGAAGTATCGGTACTGGAGGCCCACATATACGAACATCCTAACACTGGACCATAAAATGCCATGGATGAGGTGCTACTGAGCCTTCTAAAATACGGGAATATTACCCCCATCCCTAGAGTGCTACGGAACAGGAGCTAGGGAGCCTACCAAAGACATGAGAACGCTGCTCCTTGAACTTAAACTCAGCAAGAAAAGGTCCTCCTTAGCTTCTGACCCGCTTTCCTGAGGTCCCTCTTGATGGAGTGGCCGAAGCGAGGCTGCCGCTGGGTCCTTACCAGCTGCTGCAAACTGGAGGTCGAACTCGAGCTGGTGAAAGTGGATACAGGGATGGAGTAGGAGCTGGCAGTGCTGCTGGAAGCACTAGAGTTTGTGTGGCTGATAGGGGGGTTCCAGTGCTTGATCATGGAGTGTGAGGCATGGGAGTTGCATCCACGGACAGAGTGCATTGTACCTGAGTGCACTCTGGCGACGAAGCGTGCATCTGAATGTGTCCTGGCGAGGGAGTGAATATCGCTCACCTGGAACGACCCGTCATATGAGCACGACCTATTGAGGGACTGTGACCTGATTGAGGGCTGCCTGCATGATCCTGCCCCGAATGAATGTGACCTGATAATGGGGCACGAACCGTCAGGCTGTTCAGAATACCGCCACAGTGACACCGGGCACTCTGCTTTAACCACCGACGAGACAGAGCTGCTCGGCGAATCCTCCTGACGAGAATAGTCTCCGTGGTCCCTCATCCTCCTGGCCTCCTCGCACTCTGAAGGTGTCCTGTACCTCGGCCCACCTGGTACCTGGAGATTGTGGTTGCGAGAGATAACAAACACCTGACGGGATGGCACAGTTGTCGTTTTCGTGTTCTTCGGCGGATGCTTCGGGATCTCCTTGCACATGATGAAGGCAAGGAACTGGCAGTAGGCCCTCCGGTACCTCCCATTACTCACGACGTAGATGAAGTTGTTGAAGCAGTACTGAGCCCAATAGATGCAGTAGAGGACGATGCCAAGCTCCTTACTATCCTTGACCTCCTTGCCCAGAGAGATGTTGTAGATGCAGATGGGAATGACACAGATGAGGTAGACCAAAAGCAGCTTGATGATGACCCGGGTGGTGCGACTGCGGCGGAGGGCGACCTGACGCTGGGTAGTCTTCGACCTATGGGAGAAGGGTAGATCAGGTCAGGTCAGGTAAAGTTATAATAGGGCCAGACGAATTGGGTGTCCTTGTGTGGTTTGATGTGTGATGAAAGCAAGACTCAGTGAAGTTAATGACAATAATTCTTTTTATTTCAGCTGACCTTGGCCTGTGGGGAAATGGTAGGTCAGGTCAGGTCAAATAAAAGCGACTGGGCAAAATAACGATATGTCGTGTTAGCAGAGGCATAGTTATTAACATGAAATTAGGTGCCAATACCTGTACCTAGCTATCTATTCATCTATCTATCATGTTTTCAATTATTCATCCCTCTCTCTCTCTCTCTCATCTCTGTCTGCGGCCAATTATCACTGGTTTGGGTCATCTTACCTGTCTAATAACCAACCGATTTAATAAGCGTCACCTGAATACTCATTTACCTCCGTTTTTGAGCCAATTAACCTACTTAAACTCTCTCTCTCTCTCTCTCTCTCTCTCTCAGACCCCTCACCCTTCTCTCGTCCTTTCCTCTCTCCCTCACCCACCAACACCTCTCCCTTTCACTCTCTCCCTCACCCTCTTCCTCACTCAAATCCCTTCCCTCGATCCCTCTCTCCCTCGATCCAAATCCATTCCCTCCCCTCTCTCAGTTCCCTGCTCCCTCACTCTCTATCCCCTTCCCTCTTCTTCCAAATCTCCTTTACCTCAAACCCTTTCCCTTCTCTCCTTACTTCCCTTTCTTAAATCCCTTCATCTACCTCTCTTCCCTTCCTCTTCATCCTCCTCTCCCTCATCCCATGATCTTCTATCCCCTATTTCTTGTTCACTCTCCCTCATTCCCCCTCCTCTCCTCTCCCACCTTCCCTCCCTTGTTTTATCTCTTCCCTCTTCTCCATACCACTTTTTCTTCCTGGATTTCTCTCTCCCTCCGCCTCTTCCTTCCTCCCTCCCTCCCAGCATCCAACCTTACCCATCCCTCTTGTTAACTTCCCCCTCCCCCTTCCTCATCTTTTTCCTACCTTCACCCAACCTTTCTCCTCCTTCATTATCTCTCCCAATTCTTTCCCCACTTAGGCCTGTTTTCCTCACCTCCCTGTCTCTCTATTCCCTTCCCTCTCTCCTTCCCTCCCTCCAAGATCCCCCCTTCCCTCCCTTCCCCCTATTCCTTACTTCCTTCCCTTCATACTTCTACTCCCTCCTAAACTCCCTTCCTTCTAATCTTCCCTCTCTTCCCTTCACTCTTGTTTCTCCTCCCTGTACCCTGTATCTTAGCAACAATCTGCCACTTAATATAAAGTTTTGAGGTAAAAGGATTATTATAAAACATGAATATCAGAAAATTACGATATTGCAAATTCGTACATGATAAATTATACATATATATATTCTGGACACGGGAAATATGAAATGTTACAAAGATTAAAACAGTTAAATACAGAGAATAAAACTTGGGCAATGCAAAATATTTCAAGTGTATCTGAATATAAGATTTAAATTGTAGTTTATATATAGAAAGAAAACAGGATTAGGATTTTTTTAAAGAGACAATGAATGGACGAGGGAAAAACAAAGGGAAAAAAAAAACTCCCCGTCTATAAATGTAATTGAAAAAAAAATTATGAAATGGGTCCGTGACGAGGTTCCAATAGACTTTCATAAAATCATTACTTTTATCCCTTTATCCACCCCCCCCCCTCATCTGTGGGACCAAAATGCATCCCACCCCGGAACTCCCATCTGTGACGTCACGGGCCCGCCATCTTTAAATTCTGAAAGCGGCTTTGCATAATGGGTTTGGAGAGAGAGAGAGAGAGAGAGAGAATGGCGTAATATCCTGTGTCCGTATTTATCAAAGATCTTAACACTTTCTAACCCGGGGCCTGGCAAGTTGGTTCTGACATTTAAGATGAGAGTAATAGTAGTAGTAATAATAATAATCCTAACACTGAGCTACCGACCGAAGGAGTGACATGAGTGAGGTGCTTAATAATAATAATAATAATAATAATACAAACACTGACCTAAGGAGTGACATGATTGAGGTGCTTCAAAATAATAATAATAATAATAATAATAATAATAATAATCCCAACACTGACCCAAGGAGTGACATGAGTGACGTGCTGCTGCTGTACACCTGCACCAGGATGATGATGTAGCCTATGAGGATTAGCACACACGGCACCATACTCTCGAGGGCGAAGAACATCATGCGAGGGGAGAAGTCGGAGTTCTCGCCCTCCCTGAAGTCGCACTTGGCGTAGTCGGGGTTGTAGCCGTAGACCCCGAAGACCTGGAGGGGGAGGTTCGAGTTGAGGGGGAGGTTGGAGGGGGAGTTTCTGGAGAGGTGGCGAGGATTGATCTGGAGGGGGAGGTTGAGGGGCTGGGGAGCCTGGAGTGGTGCTGGGCTGCGGAGGTTGCTTTGGAGGGTGTGGTTGAGGTAAGGTGGGTGAGGGGAATGACAGGATGAGACAGGGGGAACAGAATGAGGGTGAGAGGTTGAATGGTGAGGTTGAAGGTACAGGAACAGGTTAATTAATGGGTAAGCTGAGGTGAGGTTGATAATGAGGTTGAAATAGATACTGGAGGGTGAGGTTAGGTAGCAGGTGAGGTTGAAAGTGGAGTAACAAGTTGAGGCAGGTTAAAAGGTGAGGCGAGGCTGAGAACCAGACTGAGAAAGAGGCAGGCAGGAACACTATGAAATTTAATGCCTGTTCCCGCAATTGCACCTTACACAATAATTGCCTGGGGGAGAATAATGCAGGCGTGAATGATGAACCAGACGAAATTATTGCAGAATGATAAGATGAAATTATTGCAGAATGTTAAGACTTTATTGCAGAATGTTAAGATGAAGTTATTGCAGAATGTTAAGATGAAATTATTGCAGAATGTTGAACTGTACGTGGAAAAAGAAATATATTACATTATGCGGATGTACACTGGATACCACACTGCACAGAGAGGATACTGAACAAGAATTATGTATTGCAGAATGTGTACGTCAAACTGGAAAATTTTATTACGAGAATGGTTATTACATTTTTGCGATAATCAAATAGCGCCAATTTTCTATATCTTTATTCATCATACTGATTTAACTCTTGTTTAGTATAATTCTTGTTATTTTTATTATTACTTTTTTTTTTCTTGCTAAAGCCAGTTCTATCACTTTCACTCCCTCACATTGTCTCATTTTCTCAGTTTATTCTCTATTAATTCACTTCTTCACATCTCTCTCTCTCTCTCTCTGTATACCACTTACCCCCGTCAAGGTAGGCAGCTGACAGAGGGACCCCATCAGCCATATCAGGCCACAGTAAACTATCGTCTTGTTAGTAGTAAACCATTTGCTGGGGCCACGGCAATTGCGGAAGTTGTAGATAGTCACACACCTGCGGAGAGATGGTGGTAGCTGTGGTAGTGGTGGAGGCTGGTGGTGGTGATGGTGGTTGTGAGAGGAATGGTGGTGGTGGTGGTGGTGGTGGTGGTGACGAAGGAAGTGGAAGTAGTTGTATTATTATTATCATTATTATTATTATTACTGCTGCTGGTAGCGGTGGTAGTGAGGTTTATCAATAGTGGCAGTAATAACAACAGCGATAGCAGCGGCTATGGTTATTTGAAGAGGTATATGTGATAGTGCCTGGTGAAGAATACTGGCATGTGTGTTTTTAAGTAATACGTTAAATTAATTCTCTCTCTCTCTCTCTCTCTCTATCTATCTATCTATCTGGAGCCGAGATTAGGACACTATTTTTCCCCATAACATCACCAAATCGTCACCTTTACAACCTAATCTTCACTCCGTCCCGTCATAACCTCACATCTCCTACCTCATACCTCTCCTCCCTCACACCTCCCCCTCATACCTCATATCCCTCACCTCACACCCCATTACCTCACTTCCTCACGTGCTCATACCTCACCCTTCACACTTAAATGAGGTTGTAAGGTTCTATCTGGAGTTATGTTTTAAAGTTATGACTGGAGCCCAAGACTGGAAACTTGTATTTATTATTATTATTATTATTATTATTACTGTTATTTTGGTCTTCAGTGTTGTTGAGTATTTTTCGTTTCTCTCTCTCTCTCTCTCTCTCTTTTTGTTTTGGTCCGATCAATCTTCTTGTCTTGGTTTAATTTCATACTGTTCTCTGTACCATTCATTAGTTCATCCACTTCTTCCTTCTCTCCTTTCATTCTTCACCTTCCCTTTTTCTTGTACTCTCTCTCTCTCTCTCACCTCTCCAGCGCC
Organism: Coenobita brevimanus; assembly: GCF_032717465.1. Lineage (NCBI taxonomy): Eukaryota > Metazoa > Arthropoda > Malacostraca > Decapoda > Coenobitidae > Coenobita > Coenobita brevimanus. Next base: position 34,876,078 of record NC_137039.1, read on the forward strand.
ATCAGCCCCAGCGTTGTCCACTCAGCGATGGCGTTGGTGTACCGTAGGAAGGCAGACACTTGACAGGCCACGTCTCCAGGTTCCCAGGGAGGCTGTGGGGTGGGAGAGGGGTTGTGAGGGGGTTTGGGGGGATTGTGAGAGGGGTTATGGAGGGGTTGGGAGATTGTGAAGGGTTGTGGTGGGGTTGTGAGGGGGTAGGGGGGATTGTGAGGGGGCTGTGGAGGTTGAGGAGAGGGACTGGAAGGCTAAGTCTAATTGTGTGGGTGGGTCAGGGGGGTTGGCTTGAACGTAGGTTAGGTTGAGGGGTTGGGTTGGGTCATGAGGTTGGGATATGGATGGGTTAAGTTTGTTTGGGTCGGTCTGGGCTGGGTTTGATTTGGCTTGGCTTGGCTTGGTTTGATTTGGTTTGGTTTGGTTAGGTTAGGTTGGACTGCGTTGGCTTAGTCTGATTAGGTGAGGACAGGCTGTCGAGTGGACGGAATTGGATTTTTATTTTTTCTGTAAGAAGCAAACACTAATAAACACAAATAAAACAGTAATGAACACAAATAATAATAAGCTAAAAATTATTACCTTTATCATAGTTTTAAATTACGTGGCAGGTGCAGGAGTGAAAACAAAAAAAATATACATTATCACTCAATCTTACCCACACATATTTAAGCACAGTAAAGTTTATACATGTGTACCCTAGGCAAAAGGGGTTCGATCAAGAGCCCCTGTGATACGCGTTATCTGATACCGATACGAGATAGGGGAGGTGTGAAATGAACTTGGGATACATTCTTTAGGTTCTTCGGTTGCCATGACGACTCAGTAAATAAAGATACACAAAGGCAAACTGACAGATAGTCCAGACTGACAGATAGTCCAGACTGTTACATAGAGAGAGAGAGAGAGAGAGAGAGAGAGAGAGAGAGAGAGAGACTAAGGCTACAAAAACTTTATAATAAAAGCAACATCAAAGGTACTAAATTGTTAACAGGAGGTGCAGTGAAAGAAAAGGTAAGGAAATGAGAAAATAGATGGTAAGGACGTGAGAAAATAAAGGGTATGGAAATGAGAAAGTGAGCTATCTCCCACCTCCATGTCCTTGCTGAGTCTGTAGTAGGTGGTAAACATGAAGGGCAGACTGATGGCGCTGTAGAAGAGGTCAGCGAAGGCCAAGTTGATGATAAGAACAGTGTCTGCCGTCAAGTCCTTGATAAACCTAGGGGAAAAAGATAAGAAGAATGATAATAATAATAATACAAAGAGTTGGGGTTCAATCCACACAGACACACACAGACACAGACACAGACACACAGACACACAGACACACACACACACACACACACACACACACACACGCACACACACACGAGCGAAAATGAATGACGTTTGTGAAAGTGGGCAGCTTCCCCTTCCCAACTGTGTCAGTGCCACCACATGAAGGCCTCTCTCTCTCGCACCGTAGTACTGTACACCTATGAAAGTGCATCCACAGTACAGTAACAAAAGGATAACGGAAGCTACAGTACATCTTTATTATGTATAGTAGCAAACAAGAATATTCCTCCACCTTTTAATCGAATTATGAATTTTTTTTGATAATATTCTGAAAGTTTATTAGGCCAGAAAATCGTATAACTAGGTTCCACAAGTCACTCTTGACTGTCACGTTATTTATCGTAGTGAAGTGTAGCGATGTTTATAGTTACCGTAGTGAAGTGGAGCGATGTTTATACTTATCGTAATGAAGTGTATCGATGTTTACAGATGTCGTAATGAAGTGTATCGATGTTTACAGATATCGTAATGAAGTGTATCGATGTTTACAGATATCGTAATGAAGTGTACCAATGTTTATATTTATCGTAATGAAGTGTATCGACGATTCTATTTACCGTCATGAAGTGTATCGTTACTTTATGTCCGCAGCTGCACAGGGAAACAGACCAGTGTGATTCTGGGTATTGGGATTTTTTAAGAGAGTAATCCTGTTATCTGAGGCGTGATTCAAGGGTTAAATAGACGTGATAAGACGATTACTTTACTCCCAATTTCATACCTGTTTCGTCCCCCTTTAAATCTTATCTTGCTGCCACCTTGAGATTTTATTCAGTTTAATCACCCAACAAGTCACTAATACGCAGATAAAAATCGTCTGTCAGTGGAAAAATATGCAAAAGAAGAGGGTTTACCGTGCTGAAATGGTTAATAGGCCTATCTCACACTGAAGAAAATCGACTGACGGCAGGAAGATGAAAAATGACTGGCCTCGTATTGCAGGGGTCAATCAACAAGAGCATCCTTTCGTTGCACGGGGAGTCCCTTTTTAGCCTCTGCAATACGGTCTCTCTCTCTCTCTCCAATGATGACGCCCAGTGACTCTAATAATGATGATAAAAGACACGCTAGGTCATGATCGGAAATGCTCTGGCACCCTCATCCTGTACCTTTTTTCCTGCCTCCCTGGGAACCAACATACACTTCCTCTCATCTTATCTGTAACTCCGGGAAGCTTATCTGCTCTCCCAAGATAACACGCACGCCTTCTGGAGAGACCGTAGCGCCTTCCTGTATGTATGTGGGAGATAATGGAAGAGAGAGACGGAGATAAGAGGGAGATAGAAAGGCAAAACGTGGTGACATCCCATTAGCCAGAAAAAGGTGGGAAAAGGGTGGAGATAATAGGGAGATAAGGGAAGATAGGCGAGTGAGTGATCTTTCCGTCTGCTGGGAGGGACGAGACGGGAATGGTAGGGAAAGGAGAAGGGAAGGCAAAAGGGATGGGTGAACGGATGGGATGGAGGCATTATGATAGGGACGAGTGGAGAATGGCAGGGAAAGGAAGATGTGACAGGGAAGGGAAAGGAAAGGAAGGGAAGGGAAGGGAAGGGAGGGGAAAGGAAAGGAAAGGAAAGGAAGGAAGCAAATGACATAAGCGTGGAGTGTAATGGAAAGAAAGAATAAAAATGAAAATGACAACAGGGGAATATAAGAGCAGAAAAAGACGGAAAGGGAAGACAACAGAAAGTAGGGAAATGAGTTAAGGTAAGAAAGGGAATATAAGAGAACTGAGAGAAAGGAAGATGACAACGAGGAGGAAGAGAAGGAAAGAAGAGAGTATGGGAAGAAAGAAAAAAAAAAGTTGGCACGCTAAGAAAGGGAAGAAAAGGAAGACGACTTAAATATATAACAAGGTGAACAAGAGGACGTAAAGGGAATGAAAAAGGTAAGATGGTAGAGAAGGGGAATGTGGCAGGACTTTTGAGAGAAAAATGATAGGGAGGGGAAGGGAAGGGATGACAACTTATTTATTCTTTTATATCCCAAATGACTTAACGTAAACCATTCGCTGTTTACATGACACTGCCACTGAATTACCTAAGCTTACACGCTGTTATGGTTATGATGATGATGATGATGATGATGATGATGATTGCCACTTGATTAAATAAGCCTCCATGCTGTTAGGGATAAAGGGTGAAGATGATGATGATGATGATGATGATGATGATGTATGATGATGATGAGGAGGAGGAGGACGGAAACAGGTCAGAAGGGTGGTGAGTGGTGATGGAAACAGATTAAGATGATGATGATGATGATTGAGGAAGTAGGATGATGATGATAACCATAATGACGAGTATACGGCTAGCTGGCGATGAGGAAGAAAAAGACAATGACGAAGACAATGATGAAGATTATAATGAACACAATAATAATGATTAATAAGAAAGACGATGATGACGAAGACATAATCCACGCACTCCACAAACAGTAAATATTTTAGTTCCGGATGAGTAAAAAAAAAAAAAAAAAAAAAAAAAAAAAAAAAACTAATCTCGACCGCCACTTGTTATCCTGATTAGTGTCGAGGTTAATCTAATCTTGCGCAACTCGTGCCTAATCCAGCCCGTCATCCCCCCCACCCCCCCAGCGCTTGTCTTTTGCGTACTCAAGTTCATCCACCTTAACACTTTCACTTGCAGCGTTTTTCTTTTTTCTTTCTTTTTTTTTGAGGGAGCTTCTGAAGGAGCGGTTTCTCTCTCTCTCTCTCTCTCTCTCTCTCTCTCTCACACACACACACACACACACACACAACGTCACTAGCTGGACAGATTGACACTCACAGCTTTTCAATCTGGGCTGAGACAAGACAATTTTACCCAGCTCAGGAAAAACTAAAGACAGCAGGAATAAAAACCATAAGAACTGCGTCATTACCGCATTATTAAACCACCACCCTTGAAATGTCACTACCCTAACCTTGTCACTCGATTCTACTGACCTTTAACACCGCCATGATAACTCTGGCTACTTGACCTCATTCCGGTTACAGGCAGGAAAAAGGTAGGTAGGGGTAGGTAGGTGACAGTGCAGGAACCGGAAGTTGAGAGAGAGAGAGAGAGAGAGAGAGAGAGAGGCCTAATTTGCCTAAATCAAGCAACCTGTCTTAAAAACAAGTAAAATATCAAGCATTCTAAGATTAACACGACAAACAAACCTGATGCCTCAAATAACTCTTCTGGTCTTATGGCACCTTAGATATAACAATTACTTTATGGCTCAAACATCACAGAATTAACTAACACCCCATCTCAATTCTGAAACAGACTATTTTAATGGCAAGAGAGTTTGGCCTACCGCACCTGAAATACCAAACACCTTAAAATCAGCAAAACAAGAACAACTGAAGCTTTGAATCAACTCACCTGACTCTCCTGGGAAGCCGGAACTGATGCGCCAAGGTACACAGCGTCAGGAGATTGCCCAGCGACCCCACCACCATCACCACCATCGTCACCACCATCCCCAACACCAAGGACCAGTCGTCGGGGATGGAGTCCAGGGGCGCTGTGGTGCTGGCCGTTGTGTAGAACCAGGGGGAATCAGTGGTGGTGGTGGCTGTGGCGGTCCTGGCTCGCCCCTCCGCTGTGGTGGCCATGACATAAAAGGTCTCATTGAACCAGAAGTCTTTTGCAATCACCACTTGGATTGGGTACATTTTTTTTCTTTTTTCTTCAATTCAGTATGCAAGATTCTGTTCTGGAAATTTTACCCCTACAGTCCTTCAAAAAGGATTACAAACACTTGAAAATCTGTCTGTGGACATCTCGAGTCTATCTCACTTGTTCCAGTTCAATTAGGTACTTCATCTTGCTGAACCCGGGTACATGGGATTCTAATCAGTCTTTATTTCTGTAGACATTCAAAGTTGATAAGACTGGAGATCTGACTTAACGCTTTATTCACTCATATCTCGTACTTCAAAAGTTACGTTCATAATCATATCAGGTATCCCATTCTGTCAAATTTACGGGTGCAAGATCTGATTCAATGTCTTTTCCTGTGGACATTCGAGAAGTTACATACATCACTAGCACGTGTGGATCCGTCTCCGGTCAATGTTATTTCGCTTGTTCAAAAATGAAATTGTTCAGTTCGATTAAGGTACTCCATATTCTTAGACTCTGCATTTATTATTTTCCTGTTGATGTTCAACAAATTACATAGGCATTAAAGAAACAGGCATTTGGTGGTTTAGTTAAATTTGAAACAATAAAATTCCACGGTATTGTTTCTACTCTACCTTCCTCTACTGAAATCAATATGTATTTCAGCACCCAAACACCACTCCCTCTTCACATCATCTCTGACTGTTGGAAGATATTGTCTGTCCATGTAACAGGTCTTTACTATTCAGTCAATCTCACCTCGTTTTACAAATCCCTGCAAACCAGCTATTAAGTTATCATCTGCAATAATCTCTGAAAGCAAGTGATGAGACACTGCATTTAACACCAATATCAGAACTAGCTGAAAGGAAGTAGAATAGCTAGGTGTTTTGATGTGAGGAGAAACCTTTGGCGTGGCTCTTACAGGTGCACTCTACTCCATCCGCCAACCAACTACGTTCGCTTAGTCACGCATGGGGGTGAGACTGTTGCCAAAACGTCTGACACAAAACAGGCAATAATTTCCTTTCAAGTCTGTGGCTTATTCGCTTCCATGTCTGTTCTCTGTTGCAATGCCTGTGTGACTGGAAATAATATGACAGTGAACTAATTGACACTACCCAATCCACGATATCAACATTCAACACTATAATTATTTCCTCTCAAGTCTTTCTCGTTATTCGCTTTTGTATGGGATCCTTGCTGCAGTAACCATCAGAATCGAGTGGCAAAGGAAAAATACGACGTCATACACCAAACACATCACAAAAATCTTTCAAGTCAGTCTCCTTGTTAACTTCAGTGTCTGTCCAGCAGGTCTTTCAGACCTGCATGAATTGTCAAAACTGCATGAAGGATTGTCAAAAAGGTCGGAACTGTGTGAAGTGGCTGTGCAAAAACAAACTATGGCTGTGGAGGAAGTGGCACTACCAGCTTGTCGATGTCTGGCACGCAACTACCTACACAGACTGGTGGACTAGCACCTCTTATCTGCCCGACCCTGGCTTAATCTGGCACTCAGGGGCGACTACATGCTATCAAGCCAGGAATGGTAAAGAAGGCGTGTTCTGGATGCGACAGTGGGTGTATGCTTAGAGAGTGGGAACGGGGAAGTTTTCAAAGAGGGGGACTGGGGGAGGTGGTTTTCTGGAAGTGGGAATGGTCGCTTGTCTGGAGGGTGGGGGGTCGTCATTTCAGAGTGGGGATGGGGAGATGGTGACACTGGGTATGAAGTGCACAGTGGGTGGGATTGGAGGTGTTTGTAGTTGTGAGAATGGGGACGTGTTCGAGGAGTGGGAGAGGACACTAGTGCGGAAGAAGTATGACGATATGAAAGCAAATCCACTTAACCTGTATACGCCAAGACTTTAAGAGTTATCGCCGAAGGACTTTATTCTGCTGGGGGATGCCCATGATCATTGCTCTCTCTCTCTGCCGTACCAATGGCAGTATTTTATCATGCCGACTGACATCACACAATAAAGCACTGAAAACAAGCTTTAAAGATCGGATTGTCAGATTATCAACTAATTTATCAACATTAAATTGTTAGTTGCCAGCGCATCCGGTAAGAAAAGCAAGCATGGAGAGAGAGAGAGAGAGAGAGAGAGAGAGAGAGAGAGAGAGAGAGATCGACACCAACACAACGGCAACGATAAGATCCAATCGCACATTAATCCCCTAAGGGTTGTGGGGGGGGGGTTGAGGAGTTAAAATCTCAACGTTTCCTTACTTCTCTGTCCTTGGATTTTTTTTTTTAGCATCGTCACGGTACTTCTCTCTCTCTCTCTCTCTCTCTCTCATCAGGAAAGTTTAGAGACACCCATTCCCTACACATGAGTAAAAGATTTTTATTTTTATTTTTCATTATGATGAGGAAGGAAATGTTTTAATCTGGGTAACATCAATTTTAGGCGGTTTCCTCACTAAATTTAGTGCATCTGGAAATTCCGCTTTGACACCTTAAAGTGAACGACGCCACTTAACCTTATCTCTCATCTCGGTCAGTCTTTTAGGGTACACTTAAGAGCACGGGTATATCTTAACCCTCTCAGGTGCATGTGGTTTGAGTCGTTAGATTGTTTAACAACCTGTAAAGCGCACCATGACACGAATCGGGTAATAAAACATACCAAAATATGACACACATCGGCGGGAAACTTGTGTCCTCTTTTGTTTGACACGATGTGCATCATGGTGCGTTGTACAGGATGGTATTTAATGACTCGATTGGAGTCCGTGCATGAAAGGGTCAAGAGGCTGGGGGCTGAATCGTTAGGATGTGAGACGTAACCCCTGGAGGATTTTATTCAGCTAATGTTGGACTTAGGGGGTTGGATACAGCCTTATTTAACCCCTTCCTTACTAATGATCATTCCTGAGTTGTGTAAAAACCGTGTGTAAGTGACAAGAACCAATAAAATGAATAAATAAATAAATTAATAAAACGGTTCGAAGCGGCGCGAGACCACGAACTACCGATCACAACCATACGTTTCTCTATCAAACGCCTGCTTCTTACCCCCCACCCCTCTCTGGCTTCTCTCTCTCTCTCTCTGGAAATCCCTACGGTAAACACAGTCACAGCCCGGAGTGTCGCAAGGGTGCCAATCTTCTCGCCTTATCAGTCCGTCTGTCAGTGGGATTAGCTCAGGTATGTTCGAATATACATCTCGGGTATTGAGTTTATTGTCTTTTGTGTGTGTGTGTGTCGAGGGGAGATGATAAGAGGGGAATATCTGGGGATGAGTGATACTGTAGGAAGAGAAGAGAGACGAGAACAGGGAAGGGATGAAAAGAAAAGAAAAATGAGGAGAAAGAGATTAATAGCATACTTTAGGACGGATTATACTGTGAAAAGATAAGAAATGAAGAGAAGGGAAAAGAAAAAAAAGAGGGGGGAGAGAGAGAGAGAGAGAGAGAGAGAGAGAGAAACATTACAAAACACAAAGACCGATGCATATGATAAAAACGAGAGAATAAAGGGGAAATAAGGGAACATATATCACTTCAACACGAAAGCGAACAATGAGAGGAAGGCTAAATTACACCTAACGACCCCGGAAACGGCTAAATGATTCCCGGTCGAGTGATTTAGTAACGGAATAAACGATAACTGAAAAGGGGCGAATAAATGTGTTAAGCTCGACTGTATTTACGAGAATTATCCCCTTTTAATGCAATGTTTCAGCATAATCGTCTTGCCATGAGAGTTAAAGCGCTGGGGGATAAGAAAATCGTCTGGAGGTAGCCATCAATAAGGTAATCCAGCGGTAGTAAGGACAAAATCGTCTGCCGATAGAATAAAACCGTCTGGAGAATAATAAAACCGACTGGCGATAGACAAAAACAACCTAGAGATAGACTAAAACCGTCTGGCGATAAAACCGTAGATAAATAAAACCGTCTGGATAGAGAATGATCCCGTCTGGCTATATGTAAAACCGTCTAGATATAAAGAATATAACCGTCTGGAGATAGAATAAAATCGTCTGGCGATATTAAGAACAAAATCGTCTAACAGTGGCACAATAATTCTTTACTTTTACCTCCTTGAATCCGGGGACCAACTGCTGTTTTCACAACATTTTATATCAAGGGAGATATTTTTTTCCGAAATGGAGGGATTTCATACAGCCTTCATTAACCCCTTTGTCTGTACGGCACTTTGCTGAACTGGATAAAATCGTCTGAAAGTAGGAAAAAATTGTCATCGTACTGAAGAGGATGACTCCGAGTCCCATGACATTATTCAGTATATCACTGCTACCAACAGGCGACGTTGCACTGGGAAGGGCCATTATTAATCAAGGGGTTTAGGTTATACCTCTAGTTTGAAAAGTCTCCCGTAAGCTAAAATAAAATCTTCTGAAAGAAGACAATCTCAGGTGCATAAAAATCGTCTGCAGGAAGGAAGATTAAACTTAAAAACACTCCATGGAAGTATATGAATTTGAGTTCTGGGGAGACCTTAGTAGGGTGTCTGTGTCTTTCCATTCTTTATATATATATATATATATATTTCAGCCTTTACACCGAGGACGCATGTTTTCTCGCTACGGTCACTTTCATCCCCTATATTCCGTTTCTAAGGCCCGCCGCGTAGTGATGGAGCAAATGATGGTTGTGTCTACCCACTCCAGTTGAAAAAGACATCTTAAGACGAGACTGACAATTCTGGGAGGGTATGTCGTCGAAAGACTACGCGTTTTCAGAATAAACCGCGATAAAGACAAGATACACATGATTCAGTAATTCCCAAAGTCCTTATCTGCTCTCTACATGCACCGACAAACCCGCGCCCACAGAAGTTATTTTCTCATAACTATAGGATGTAACCTGAGAGACCTGAAGATTTCATAACAATTCTTGCTTGGCGATTTCTTCTACACATCCCCCCCCCCCAGTATCACACTGTATACGATGCAAACAACGGAAGATAAACGATATATACGACATAACAGACTGTTAGGAATGTAAGATGCAAAAATAAATCGCTATGGAAGATGTGTAACCGAAACCTCCCATGCTTTTATAAAAACGGTCTATAGATGTGAATAAATACATAAAAAATAAACAAAAATAAATAAAGTATGTGGTAGAAGGTTTATTAGTGCATGTAGAGGCCTCATAAAGAGCTTGCGTAACCACCCTTCATAAATAGTCTGGAAAATGTTAGGCTTCAGGGCGAATTTCCCATCAGATTACCTCCTTTACTGTCCCACCAGGAGCGTAGGGGCCCAGGGCTAGGCTAATTAGGCTTGATTGCGAAGGTGGAAGGCAAGTCGAACGCCCCATAGTGGGATAATGTGAGTAGCATTTCTCAACCCTGTGAGGTGACGATGATGATGATGATGATGATGATGAGGAGGAGGAGGAGAGGAGAAAGAGGAACCGAAAGAAAAAATAAGAGGAAGTGGAGGAAGAGGGGGAAATTATGAGGTGATTAGTGTGGTACAGAAAATGTGATAAAAAAAAAAAACGTAATAACCACTAAAATGTTTATAATGGTACTGAGAGAGAGAGAGAGAGAGAGAGAGAGAGAGAGAGAGAGAGAGAGAGAGAGAGAGAGAGAGAGAATAACAACAACAACAACAATAATAATAATAATAACAAAACGGTGGGAACAAGAGGTGTGATTCCAAGGTTGGGGACAAATGACGACCTTATGGCATTTCCTGAGTGGCTATGGCGTCATTAAAGAGAGAGAGAGAGAGAGAGAGAGAGAGAGAGAGAAAGAACCCGTAAAAACTAGCTCTCAAGTCGACCAGCATCCTTGACGTCATCCGCGGCAGGCAATAAAAGAGAGCAGGTACTTATGAGAGATAGTGTCACCTGTACTGAGAGAGATGGTGTCAGAGGTGTCACACTAATCTGCCAAATATCAGCCAGTCAGTTCTCCAGGTAACGTGGCTGAACGCATGAGCACCCTCGGACGTCGCAAGTACAGCACCAATACCCACAGACTATTTCTTTTATATGCTAGGGATATGATAAACAACCGTCGCATTTTTTGGCACTAATACCCTCAGACTGTTTTATAAGGTAGGAAGGAAGGAAGGAAGGAATAACTGGCTATATAGGACTAAGGCTGGCGATCAAGTGGTTTTGGCGATGAAGCGGTCTGGCGAGGACATGGTTTGGCGTTAGAGCACAGGGAGGAAGGGAGGAGGGGTCTGTGCCAAAGGGAGGTCCTTCAACTGTCCATGTCATAAAACCAAATGTCTAACCTCATTGTAGTTGGGAAAAATGGCCGGAAGAAATAAAGAATTATCACCAAGAGGTAAGACAGAAGAGAAGAATGGCAATCAGGAGAGAAAGATTGGACACTCCGGGATGCTGGGGAAGCATTCTTTCCCTCTTCCCCTCCCCAGGGCTAGGGATCTTACAAACACGATAACGTAGCTGAATTTTTACTCTAATTTGGCCTAACACTTCCATCTCGCATGCTGAGATTTAATAATAGAATAACACTAGAATACGGTGCTAGTCACGAGGAATGGCATGAATATGGCGTAGAGCCCATGCCTTGTCTTTAACGCCACTGCACACTGTGAAATATGCCGCAAAATTACGAAAATCTGGGACAAGTTAAGGTGAAAACAATACAGCAGAAATCCCTCCTGAGCTGAATAAAATCGTCTGGTAGTAGCAAGGTTAAAATAAAGACGTCTGAAAGTAGCATGATTAAAATAAAGGGACGTCATCGTAGTGAAGGTGATGGGGGGGGGAAGAGGGGGCTGACCAGGACTGCGCAGTAAACCATCGCCTCCTCAACCGGTGTCGATAAAGTTGTGACATTCGGTAATCCGGCACAACACAGGGGATCAGTGCCGGATAAGCGGTTATGTGATCCCCCCGCCTAATTAGTCACGTGCCCGTACACGCGGCTTAGAGATGTATGCTCCTAAGGCACGATACTCACTCACTATGCAAATGCTCAAATGACAGATGCTCACCAGGACTTTACGTTCACCAGATAAGTGCTTCAATGACCTGTGTTCACAAGAGAAATGCTCAACAGAAAAATGTACCAAAAAATGCTAAGTGAAAAAACAAATTATTACAACCTGCCATCCTTTGATCTTAATCTTGGTTTCGCACACACACACACACACACACACACACACACACACACACACACAGTAACGCACATATTCTAAATTACAAATGAAAAATCCACGAGTACACATTTCTCCCCCCCCCCTCTCTCTCTCTGATAAATAGCCTCCCATTCATATTATTTCCCACTTCCTCCTTTCTCATCTTTTCTCACGATTTCTGTTTCTTTCCCTCCTGTCTCATAAACTCTCTCTCTCTCTCTCTCTCTCTCTCTCTCTCTCTCTCTCTCTCTCTCATTCCTCCCCTTTCCCATCCCATTTTTCTCTCCTTCTCTCCCCTCGCTCTCTTCCTGTCCTCTTCTTCCCCTTTTGTCCACCTCTCTCTCACACATATCATTCTTATATCTATCTTCCTTCTCTCTCTTTTCTTATTCAGATTTCACATTCTCTCTCTCAAACCCTTCCGCTTTTCCTCACTTCCATGTCACCTCCTCTCCTCTAAATCCTCTTTCTTTCCCTCCCTCAGCACTCATCCTCTTTCTCCCTCCCTCTCTTCCGTGTCCTCTCTTCCCTCCACCTTCTCCTCCTCTCTTTCCTCATCTTCTACACTTTCCTTTCCTCACTCTCCTTGTTCACCTTCCCCTCCACTCCTACACCTCCCATTTAACTTTCCTTACCGCCTCCCTCTTCTCCTTCAATGTCTCACACCCCACTCCCTCCCCCTCTCTTCCTTCCTTCCAAGAATTCCCTCTCCCTCACCCCTCTTCCCTGCCAATCTTTCCTACTTCATCTTTCTTGCTCTTTCCTTCCTTTCCTCTCACCCTCCATTCTCCATTCCACCACCCTCCACGTCTCCCTCTCCCCCCCCCCTCACTGACACCCTCTCCCTTTCCTTCCCCTCCCTCACGCTTGTCTCCCCCCATCCCCTCCTCTCTCCCCCCTCCCCCTCTTCACCTTATCACGGCCACTATCGTCTTATCGGGTGTACTAACGAGACACAATCACCCAATTACCTTTCTTTGTTAGCGGGTGGGGAGGTGATAAGGGGGGTAGAGAAAGGTGGAGGGGGTGGAGAAATATGCAAGCCACGGGAAAGGTAAAATAAGGGATGGGGAGGGGAGGAAGAGGTGAGAGAGGGGAAGGGAGGGAAAGGAGAGAGAGGGGAGAAGGCAAAAGGAAGGGAGAGGGAGGAGGGTGGAAAGGATGTTACGTGTCCCAAATAGTCACACTTAAAAAAATAAAATATGTGGAGGCCATGAACCGCACCCGACACTAATTAAAATGCTTTATTAAAATGTGCAATCCATATTTTTGGGGTGCCACAATGAGCGAACTTTAAATGCCACAAAAAAGAAAAAATGTGAAGCGAAAAAAAAAGGTTCTTCACCATCGTTCTCAGATACAATTAACAATGACATTCAATAAAGCCACTCCCTTTGTACTCTCCCAATAAAGCCACTCCTCTTGTACCCTCCCAATAACGCCACTCCCTTTGTACCGTCCCAATAAAGCCACTCCCTTTGTACCGTCCCAATAAAGCCACTCCTCTTGTACCCTCCCAATAAAGCCACTCCTCTTGTACCCTCCCAATAAAGCCACTCCCTTTGTACCCTCCCAATAAAGCCACTCCTCTTGTACCCTCCCAATAAAGCCACTCCTCTTGTACCCTCCCAATAAAGCCACTCCTCTTGTACCCTCCCAATAAAGCCACTCACTTTGTACCCTCCCAGTAAAGCCACTCCTCTTGTACCCTCCCAATAAAGCCACTCACTTTGTACCCTCCCAGTAAAGCCACTCCTCTTGTACCCTCCCAGTAAAGCCACTCCTCTTGTACCCTCCCAATAAAGCCACTCCTTTGTACCCTCCCAATAAAGCCACTCCTCTTGTACCCTGACGTTTATAAGCCTCACCCCATTTGTTTTATCAGACTATAAACACAGGGAGGACAAACAAATGAAATAAAAAAATGTAAACAAACACACGAATACATTGTGGATTCCAATTGTGGAGCGTTGTGGCGATAGTACTATACAAATGTGGCATGCCGGAATTTCTTTTTGAGTGTACAACCATAAAACACACACACACACACACACACACACACACACATGTTTTGTCACTCAGCACTCTATCGTTCACTCTAATTGTCCCTTACACACACACACACACACACACACAATTAGGTACTACATGGTTCTCTTAATTGCCTCTGTTGTATCATTGCCGGCGCTCGTTATCAGCCTTTCTTGTTAATTAGGGCTCACATCGATCGTACCTGTCCGGATATACAAAGGCCCCTTAATTCCCTACCTATCCCACGAAAGGAGGATGTGGGGTGCAGGAGATAGGTAATTTAAGCCTACAGGCCACAGGGTTCACGTTCAGAGGAGCCTGGGAACACAGTAAAAACGTGTGTGTGTGTGTGTGTGTGTGTGTGTGTGTGTGTGTGTGTGTGTGTGTGTGTGTGTGTGTGTGTGTGAAACAGGCTATACCAGGTCGCTCTCCAATGCTAAAAAAAATAGTCTGGTAACCGCAAGAATAAATCACGAATTACTTGATGCTCGGGGTGAAGTGGTTGTGCTTTTAGTTGTTTTTAGTGAGGGCTGCATTGGACCTGTCTGCGGTGATTACAGCCTCTCTCTCTCTTTCTCTCTCTCTCTCTCTCTCTCACGAAAAAGTACATCTTGATCCTCTTCTGTAAAACATCACATAAATCTTTAAAAACACGCAAGCTCCCTTCAAAAAAAAATATATAAATAAAATGAAATAGCACTGACACTTGGCCACCCCTAAAACTTTCGTAACATTTTCTTCCTAACCAAATTCCAAACTCCATCCTTTTCCCTAACCCTATCCAGAGCCCCAGTCTTACGTAACGCTTCCCTACACCCTCCTACACCCCTCGCAACACTTACACCTACGCAATCATGTCATAAAACTTACATAACGCCACCACTACCACTCCCTCACCAGCACTCCTCCTGGGATTATGTATTTTATTCCATTGCTTTCCCCATTTTAGTCAACAGTATTTCAGTCTACCACCATCTCATCTAACCCACACTAACTTAATCCAATATGTCTATCCCAACTACCAAACTCTTATCTAGCTTAAATGAGTCTTAAGTTTAATCTAATCTTATCATCAAACTCAGGCCACGCTAACCTAATCCATCCCAACTCATCCAAATCCAACCCAACCTAACTCAGTCCAACCGAACGCAATCCAACGCAAATGCACCCACCCAACCAAACCAAACCCAACCCAACCCGACCTAACCCAACCTTACTAAGCCCACCCCACCCCACCCCAACCCAATCTAACCCAATCCGAATCGACCTAACCCAAGCCGAGCCAACCCAGCTGGCCCGCCTGACAACGCCCGGTAACTGACGTAAGCTTAAAGAGGATGATGCCAGACTGTGCCACCGTGACGTCAGAGAGAGAGAGAGAGAGAGAGAGAGAGAGAGAGAGAGAGAGCACTAAATACCTGAACGAAACAAAGAAGTAAAATTAAACAGAATACGACGAGACGATACATTTTTAAAAACTGAAAATCAACACCAGGCAAAAAAAAAAAAAAAAAAAAAAAAAAAACTATATTTGAAGTTTGGGAAAAGACGAAAAATTTTGGGAAGGCGAGAAAGGAAGGAGAATGAGAGGTGATGGATATGTATGAGGAGGAGGAGGAATAAAAGTGGAGAAAAACTGCGTAAAGATTAAAGAATGACTGAAGAATATGAGAGAGAGAGAGAGACAGACTTACAGACAGAGATACACACCCCCACACCACACTTGCAAAATAACCCCTACAATACACACGTGCTGCTCCGCCTTAAACCCGGGTCGTACTGTGGAGTGTTTACAGTTGAGGGGAGAAAGGAGGGAGGGGAGGGAGAGGGGAAGGAGCTGAGGTAAGGAGATGAAGGCAGAATGGCGTAGAAAGGGGGAAGGACGAAGGGGAAAAGAGGGGAAAATGGTGTTACATAAGAGAAGGGAAGGGAGGAAGGGCTGGGGAGGAGAAAAGAAGGGTGAGATTGAGGGAAGAGGAGTGGGGGAAGGAGACAGCAGGTGGGGGAGGGGGGAAGGGATGGGGGAGTGATGAGGGAGGGGGTGCATGACATGGGAGGAGGTCCCTATATGGCACTTGTAATCCAAACCGGGGAACTACCAAAGATGACTCCGGGCAGCTTCTTCGTAAACTCCACTACTTTTCTGTTTCGGTATATTTGTACTTTCGTGTGTATACATGTACGTATGTTTGTATATATGTACGTTTGTATGTATGTATGTATGTAAGCTCCCAACCCTACATTATTCTTCATAAGCTCTGCTACCCAATGTGTGTGTGTATGTATTCAATATTCATAACTTCCACCACCTCCTGTATGTATGTATGTATGTATGTATGTATCCAATTAAATATTCAAGCCCCAATACCTCTCGTATGTATGTGGATATGAAAAAGGAAAATGTTAAAGGTGGAATAGGCGAGATAGTGGAAAGGAAGTGAGGGAGTTAGAAATGGTCAAAGGAGCGAATGATTGCGAAAGGAGTGATTGGGCTGGGTGTGGAAAGTGCGAGTGTGTGTGTGAGATGAGAACGAAGTGTGTAAGTGTGGAAGAAGGGTATAAGTGTGAAAGGGGTGAGTAACAAAGTGTGTAAGGAGTGAATTAGTGAGACAGCATGAAACGAGTGACCGTCTGAAAAAGTGAGAGGGTGGGCGAGTGAATGATAGTGTGAGTGAATAAGTGAATGATAAGTGTGAAGGGGAAGTAAAAGAAGAGACAACAGCTTAAATGAAAAACGATATAGTAAGAACAGTTATCAATCGAGCCTTATATTCATTCATCCCATTTTGTGAGGGGAAAAAAGGTTCAGATGATTATGATGATGATGATAATAATAACGATGATGATGATGATGGTGGTAATGATGGTGATGGCGATTATGTTATCAATTAGCAAACTCACATGTGTTTACATAACATCCGCGTTACTATGACAACCAAACAGATCACAACGCCATACAGTTCAGCAACCATCTATCTATTTCTCCACTAATCTCTCCATATATTCATCTATCTACCTATATCTATCAATCCATCATCTACCAGACACCCACTCCCAGATTCATTTCCATATAAACTATCTACTTACACTCCTGTTTGAAATTAATGGATCTTGATTCGCCTCACTTACGTTGATATTTCTGATTACAGGACAATTTTCTTTTTTTTCTTTTTTTTAATGCTTCTAGTCTTCGCTTCCATTATTTTTTTGGACGAAGAAAACAGTCAACCTCCCCAAAGCTGAATCCTTAAATTCGCTAAGATCTGCAGGGAATACGTGGCTACTACGCTTTCTACCCTACCTTACTGATCACTTTTAAAAATCAGGTCTGCTTTCTTGTTCGCCATAATTGTTGTTTTTATGTAAATGTCCTTTTGTTTTGTTTCTCGTTCAGCTGTATTTGTTGTTTTTGTGAATCTCCTGTTGCTGTTGTTGTTGTTGCACTGTATTTTCTTTCTCCTGCCGTACTGTTTGAAGCCTCAGAATATTTACTTTTACCCATGACTACAAAAAGCTCAATGAATTCTAAATGCGTTCTCTCAGCCGCTCCCATTCGCACCCTTTTACCTCTTTCACATCCTGTACTCTCTCTCTCTCTCTTTCACACACACACACACACACACACACACACACACACACACACACACACATGCTACTGGGAGGAATGCCATTACAATGTTTAAAATTCCTGAAACTTTGACAACGTAGACATGGCTTTTAATTCTCTCTCTCTCTCTCTCTCTCTCTCTCTCCGTTTCCCCAGGATTAGCTCAACGTGAGAATGGTTTCAAATTAGATCCTCTCATGGTCGGGGTAACTCTAGCATTGTATTCCCGCCCGTGCTAGACGATTTTTTTTCTAGACGATTTTATTCTGCTGTCAAAAAAGCGTAAATACTTTGATGCTGGAAACACTAACTCTCGCATGGTCGGGACAGCTCTAGTATTCTCTTTGAGCTGCTACCAGACGATTACATTAGGGTGATTTAGAGCTGTCTCATTTGTAAAAAAAAAAACATCGATTTTTGCTTGAAACTTTTTTTTTTTTTTACCTGTGACCTGAGTGACACCTGGAGAGAGCCCTCGAAATAGAAACACACACACACACACACACACACACACACACACACACACACAACCCCCCCCCCCACACACACACACACACACAAAACCCCCCCCTCCCACACACACACACACACACACACACACACACACAACCCCCCCCCTCCCACACACACACGCACGCAAGCAAACACGTCATCACGCCTCCCCCTCCTCACATTACCAGGCAAAATTCAGTTCCATTCAAGAGTGAGATACGCCTGGCATTTCACACTCTCTCTCGCTCCCCGGGTACGTATGGAGCAGGATGACTTGGAGTGGGGGAGGAGAGGGAGTAGTGGGAGGGGTGCAATGAGGGAGAGGGTGTGACGTGAGGGGAGAGAGGGTGTGATGCCAGAGGAGAGGGGTGCGCAGAGGGTGGAGTGGGGAGAGAGAGAGAGAGAGAGAGAGAGAGAGAGAGAGAGAGAGAGAGAGAGAGAGAGGTTGGAGGAGAGGGAGGGAGAGAGAGAGGGAGGGTGGAGTGGGAAGCGAGGGAAGGCAGAGTGGGGAGAGAGGGAGGATGGTGTGGGGAGCATATCGTTTTGCTCAATATCACACATTCACCTGTCGTGTTCAATATTCTCTCTCTTTCTTTCTCTCTCTCTCTCTCTCTACTTCCCTGACCCATATTTTCTGACAAATAGCACCCACTGTGTTTATCTTCCTCTCTCCATCCCTCCTCCATCAGTTATCTCTATCCCTCCCCCGTCTCTCTCTCTCTCTCTCTCTCTCTCTCTCTCTCTCTCTCTCTCTCTCTCTCTCTCTCTCAGGGGGAGAAGACAAGGGGGTGAAACATGAACGAATAAAGTGGGTACAAGGGCCAGAAATATGAGAGAGAGAGAGAGAGAGAGAGAGAGAGTTCCCACGGTTCACTAGAAGACTAATAAGGAACAGAATATTACACCG
>NC_137039.1:34900160-34960160 GCF_032717465.1 Coenobita brevimanus
GAGAGGAAAGTGGGAAGTAAAGACAAAAGGAAGAGTGGAAAGGGAAAAGAGATAGGAAGACGGGCAAGGAGTGGGGAAGGAAAGGCAAGGAAGAAGAAAAAGAAAGAAAGAGGGAATTCTGTGAAGGAAAGGGAACTAGGAATATGTGTAAGGAGTGAGGAAGGAAAGAAGGAGGGACAGGGAAGGAAGAGAAAATAAGAATGATGGAAGGGGGCAGAAGGATAGGGAAGGAAGAAGGAGGGACTGGAAAGAATGAAGAAAGGAAAAGGAGAGAGAAAAGGAGGAGGGCAATTTTCCAACTGTCACGCTGAGAGAGGGAGAGGTCAGGAAGATGGAGGGAGGGAAGGAGAGAAGGAAGGAAGGAAAGAGGGAGAGAAAACAATTAAGGGAAGAAGCAGAAGAGAGAGAGAGAGAGAGAGAGAGAGAGAGAGAGAGAGAGAGAGAGAGAGAGAGAGAGAGATTGATTACCCTCTGAAGGGGAGGAGGAAAGAGAAAGAAGCAGAAGGGGAGAGACGAGATGGGAGGAGGAGGAAGAAAGAGAAAAATCACGAGGGGAAACAGTGAAAAACAAGCAGCGTGTGAGGGGAAAGGAGGAAAAAAGACTGATAGGGAGAGGAAAGGGAGAGTTAGAGGAGAACTAAAGAATACGGAAAGAGGGCAAGATAATTGGTAATATGAGAATGAACGAAGAGAAAAGGGAAGAATGGCGAGCACATTAGGAAAAAACAAAACAAAAAGGAAATGACGTGAAGAAAGGCAGCTGAGAGAGAGAGAGAGAGAGAGAGAGAGAGAGAGAGAGAGAGAGAGAGAGAGACTACATATAACAGAAAACGAGAGGGAAGGATGTCAAAAAAAAAAAAAAAGAGGAAAAGATGAAAATACTACTACTACCACTTTACTACTACTATTACTACTAACCTTTTTACCACTACGGCGTGTTCCTAAGTTAAATACTACATCTAATAGTAGTAAAAATAAAGCAAAACAGACGTCCTGTAGCAGTGTAGACATTATTATATTTCCCGACCAAGAAATTTTATATTCGTACAGCTTACCACAAAATTCAGTTAATCTTGTACCAGAGAAAACGAGAAGGCGCACTAGGGGTAACTGCAATAAAAGCCTGTGTGCTGTTTGGATAAGATACGATACTGGGGAACACTTACATGGAGAGCCTTTAACACACCGACCTCATTTGCTTTGTGCCTGTACTTACTCGCACACACGCACACTAGACGTACACACATGCCAGACACGCACAAGCACCCAAAACGCATACATGTACAAACGCTCAGGACTTAAACGTATACATACAAGACGAGAACACACAAAAGTTAAGGAAAAGTGTTGAATATCACCCCCCCTCTCTCTCTTTCTCTCTCTCCACCAGTCGTAACACACATCAAGAAGACGACACACACACACACACACACACACACACACACACACACACACACACACACACACACACACACCAGTACCTAACCCACTCTGCTGTACCGTATATCGTACCACCACTAATGCACCTCACCCACGCCACCCTGCTTCATGTAAACGTGTACTACAACTGCCGCACTTATAGCCGTATTCCACGTGGCACATGCGGATCCGTAATTCCTATGCCTTGGCGATTTAGTTTACACATCACACCTTCGTTCTCCTGCATGTTATAATCTGCTTTGATCTCGAAATAAGTTGCATGGATAACACAGAGGGGTATATTGTGATGTACAGCATAAATCGCTAAGGAAGAGGTGTTCAGAAATGTCCAAAGCCACTTATAATACGAGCCATATAATCCCCTTTTATTCAGCTTGGGGGTGGCATGTCAAGGTCGATGAGTAAAAAAAAAAAAAAAAAAATCCATTACAATAAATCGCTCAGTCTTCATTGGCCTAAGTTGGTGCTCAGTCTCGTTAGGTTAGTGCTCAGTCCTCACGCTGTCTCCATTAGCTTAAACAGGTTCAGTAAGTTAGTGCTCAGCGCAAGACATTTAGCATATTCTACACACCTCACCTCACAATACATCTTCAACACCTTGCATCATAGTGTCATACCTACACTGCCACATCACAACACACCTCACTGTCACACCACACATTCCCACACCACACCTCACACCCCATATTCTCACCCCATACACCGACTTACTTCACACTGACACACTTCACACTTCCACACTATATACTGTCGCACGATATTACCACACCACACACTTGCCACACTCACTACTCTACCCCTGTCGCACCTCATACCCACCTCAACAGACTTCACACCCTCACACTATATACTCCCACACAATATTACCACACCACACACTTGTCACACCAGACTGACACACTACGCTACCCCTGTCGCACCTCATACTCACCCCACATTGCCAAACCTTCCACAGAACGCTAGCATCACTGTCACATCCCCTCCCACACCCCACAGAAGCACTCCTGTTATTCCTTATTGCACGGAACCTTTTATAACATCCCGTCTAGGCTTCAAATCAACAAGGTATACAAATCTCAAGTGTTCAGTGTTTACAGGTGCTTGGTAGGTAAAAGAAGGAACACAATGGCGGAAGCTGCTGTCTCATGGTTTACCGCAGTACACACTACCACGTAACTTCCGCCACACACACACACACACTCACACACACACACACACACACACACACGTGGAGATCGGAGCGAGAATAACCCCCCCACTGAACCTGTTTCCAAATATTTTACTCCATTTACCTTTACAAACCACCTTTTGGTGTCTGAATTCAATATACTCGTACTTATTTTGCTTAAAGAATTATTCCAGAAAACAACTTATGTAACCAACCAACAGACCTAAGTGGTAAAAATAATGCAGCTGAATGACACAGGCTGATGATGATGATGATGATGATGACAGTAGTGTAATAATGGTGTACTGATAATGATGTGGTTGGTATTGATGGCGCAGATTGACATAACTGTTAATGATTGATAATAATACTAATAATAATAATGACGGTAATGATGAACAACAGGACACAATTACTGTAGACTTAATATACTACTAAACTCTCTCCTTGTTAAAAAAAAAGAAAAAAAAAAAAAATCGTACACATCACAAAAGCTGAAAAATACATTACCTCGCTCCCCCATTTTTTACCCTTTTCCTCCCTCCTCTCCGTTTTTAATTTCTAGTGTTGGAACAAATAAAAATGAGCGAAATTTGGTGTGCATAAGAGTTCTTCCCCCACACGGCTTGTAAAATATCTGAGATGCACCGAAACTGCTTCCTTCAAAAAAAACAAAAAATAAAAATCGCGGCACACCGTTCTGAAATTGTCAAGAGAATTGTCTTCCAGTGCTATCAGGCTTTTTTCCTCCCAAACAGTCAAAATAGCTGAAAAACGCCAAGGCAATCACGCTAAGCACGAGCACCATCAAACTCTCTCTCTATCTATCTATCTATTTATCTATCTATCTATCTATGTACCTCAGCACGAGCACCCAACAGCCAACTCTTTTTTCAGGAATGGAAGGTTTCGGACACCGTGTTTACAATGCGTGTCGAAGCGGGCATCTCCCTCCCCACGGTTGAGTTATGAGGAGGAGAAGGAGGAGGAGGAAAAGGAGGAGGAGGAGGAGGAGGAGGAGGAAAAGGAGGAGGAGGAGGAGGAGGAGGAGGAGGAGGAGATGAAGCAGGAAGGGCTCAAGACCATCACACAATAAATCTGAGCTTCAGGTTACGCACGCAATCTTTTTCTTCTGTGTTTTCTCTCCCTATTTCTTTCTTTCCTTTCCAGGCTGTGTATGCTTTCTCTTTTTCTATTTTTTTTCTGGCTGAGTATGCATTCTCTTTCTCTATTCCCTTTTTTTTTTCTATCTTTTTTCTCTCTCTTACTGGCCAAGAAAAATGAGCTGCTGAGCGTCCCCAAATTCTTGGTCTATTATATTTTATCCTTGGCTTTGGCACGCACGAACTGCATCTATTTTTCTATCTACCTGTATCTGTCTATCTATCTACTGTATATTTCTTTCATCTTCTTTTTTTTTCATAATGCGAACGAAATATAAACTCCAAATCACCGCCGTCTTCTCACAGGGTCAGACGATTTTACTATGCAATTTATACGTTATTTAATTTTCCTTATGTACAAAGCTGTGAGAGAGAGAGAGAGAGAGAGAGAGAGAGAGAAAAGACACCTCACAATGCCATGGTAAAGCAAGACAGTTCTATGACCGCCAAAATAAATAATGCAAATAAATAAAAATAAAGATAAATGAAAGACAAATACCTCAGCTCTTAACACGGCACTGATAACGCAAGAGAAATTTATGAGCGTCTAGAGAATAAATAAATAAATAAAGACCCCAAAATAAAGGGTATATATAAAGAAGGTAAAGACCCTGAGTAACAACAACAGCACATCCGCAGAAAAAAAAAAAAAATCACCACAACAGGAAGGAAAAAAGGGCTTATACGAAGGCCTATTTAGAAACACACAACGCCTACGTGCAATACAATACGTCTACACAAACCGCTATGATGACTGCCCAGCGTAAAATCCACCACCGAGCGGTGAAATGTACAGTGAGGTGAGTGGTAAAAACCCTTGACTAAGTAGGCACACATCCGCTGTTAAGGGAAAATATAAGGAGTTTGGACGTAACGTGAAAAAAGAAGAAAAAGAAAGAGTTGGATAATTAAGATACCGCCAAGAATGATGATGATGATGATGATGATGATGATGATAATAATAATAATAATAATAATAATAATAATAATAGCTGTAGTAGTAATAGCAGCAGTAATAGTAATAAAAATAATAATGATACTACTACTACTACTACTAATAATAATAATAATAATAATAATAAAAGTACGGTAAAGAAAAGTCAAGCTATTTACCTCTGAATGACGTCCACAAAAAAAAAAAAAAAAAAAAAAAAAAAGTACACACTGGGCACGAACCCAAACAAAACGCACAGATACGTGAGGGGAAATCCACGAGTCAGGTTTCCGTAACACCTCCTTCTCAGCGATTCATTTCCAAGTACTCGTTAATTTCCCCTAGTAAGTCGCTGCCCCACACAGTGTCGAGATTAAGGTGAATAATAGCCATGAGAGTAATTAATGGGTAATGAGTAATAGATAGGAGAATATTAATGGGTCATCTGGAAAGCTAAGTGTCAAGTGATAATGTGTTGCGAAGTCCTATGTGGCAAGGAGATGGTCTTAGCACGGTCTTAACACATTTCAGTATCATCTTTAGTCAACAGGGTGGTGTATGTCGATATTACAACGATACAAAAATAAACAGAATATTAATTACGGTGCAATACGTAAACAAGGTGCAATACGTAATGCAATAAGTAGTCACGGTGCGATATGTAATTAAGGTGCAATACTTAAGGTGCATTACGTAATTATAGTGCAATACGTAAGGTGGAATACGTAATCAAGGTCCAAGGTGCAATACTTAAGGTGCACAATGTAATTAAGGTGCAATACTTAAGGTGCACTATGTAATTAAGGCGCAGTACTTAAGGTGCATTATGTAATTAAGGTGCAATACTTAAGGTGCACTATGTAATTAAGGCGCAATACTTAAGGTGCACTATGTAATTAAGGCGCAATACTTAAGGTGCACTATGTAATTAAGGCGCAATACTTAAGGTGCACTATGTAATTAAGGCGCAATACTTAAGGTGCACTACGTAATTAAGGTGCAATACTTAAGGTGCACTATGTAATTAAGGCGCAATACTTAAGGTGCACTATGTAATTAAGGTGCAATACTTAAGGTGCACTATGTAATTAAGGCGCAATACTTAAGGTGCACTATGTAATTAAGGTGCAATACTTAAGGTGCACTATGTAATTAAGGTGCAATACTTAAGGTGCACTATGTAATTAAGGTGCAATACTTAAGGTGCACTATGTAATTAAGGTGCAATACTTAAGGTGCACTATGTAATCAAGGGGCAATACTTAAGGTGCACTATATAATTAAGGCGCATTACTGAGGGTGCATTACGTAATTAAGGTGCAACACGCAATGCAAACGAAATTAATACCAGCACAATCTTTAGCATCAACGAGAATGACCCCCTAATAAAGATTCCCAACGCATCCTCTCTCTCCCTCTCACTCACTCCAGACCCACGTCCACTGTCCACAAACCACAACGATAGACAGACAGGCGGCCCCACCTTCCTCGCCCTGACGGGAAGCTGGGGGTGACGGGGGGCAGGGAGGGTGACAAGAGGAGAGGCACAGGGGGTGACAATAAGGGTGGGGCGGTCGGATGAAGGAGAGTAATGGAGGGGTGGGGAGAGGGGAGATAAGAGGGAGAGAGGGGTTGGGAGAGGGAGATTGGAGGGAGAGAGGGGTGGGAGAGGGGACATAGGAGGGAGAGAGGGGTGAGACTGAAGGGAGGAGGATAACGAGGGTGAGGAGAGGGAGGGATAATGAGAGAGGGCAAGAAGAGAGAGAGGGGGGGGAGGAGTGGGGTGTAAGAGGGAGTAGGTAGGAGAGGTGGGAGAAGGGAGAGAGGAGGAGTGAGAAAGGGGAGATGGGGGAGGAGAGGAGTGAGAATGGGGAGATGGGGGAGGAAAAGAGAGAGGTGGGAGAGAGGGGGGCACTGGATAGGTGTGTGGGGGGAGAAAGAAAAAGAGAGGGTGAGAGTAAGCCTACATGAGGGAAATATAGGGGAGCTGGGGGGTTGAAGGGAAGAAGGCAAGGGTAGGAGGGAGGAAAGATGGGGTGGTGGGGAGGGTGAGGAGTGGGGAAGTGGTGGGGGAAGGAGAAAGGAGGGGAAGGGAAGGTGGAGGAGGGGAAGAAGTGAGGGGAAAGGGGGAAATGGAGGGGAAGCCAAATGGAAGGAAGCTGTAGGAGGGTTGGGGTGTGTGGGGACAGGGGAAAAGGTAAGAAGGTCACGAGGAGTGGGGGAGTGGGGGAGGAGGAGGGCGTCAGGAAGGGAAGGGAAAGGGGTTGGGGAGAGGAAAGAGAGAAGAGGGTGGAAAGGGAGTGGTAAAGTTAATCGGAAGGAAAAAAAAAGGAGGGTAAGTACAGGGGAAAGGTGTGTTTGCAGGAAACAATGAGAAGGGTAAGGGGACGAAGGAGGGGAAAGGGAAAGGGGAACGAAAGAGGGGGGGAAAGGAAGAGGAAGGAAAGGGGCAGGGGGAAAATGAATGGAGGAAAAGAAACAGGCGGGGCAAGGCGAGGGTTGGGGTTGAGGGAGGGTGGGGGAAGAGAAAGGAGGGATACAGGTGGGGGAGGGGGTAATAGGAAAAGGGAAGTGGGCGATGAAGGAAACGTGCAAGTGGGTAGGAGCACCGAGAGGGGAGGGGAGGGGGAAAGGGGTTTCGGGAGGTGGTGTAATAAGAAGGGTGGAAATGGTGGGGGGATGGTAAGGGCTGCAAATGGGGGTTAGAAAAGGGTGAGGGAATGACAAAAAAATACAGAATGGGGAGAGGGGAAAATGGTGGTGAGTGAGTCGAGGGGGTGGGGGTACGACAGAAGGAGGGGTTGGGGTTGGGGTGGGAGGTAGGGGTAAGAGGGGGGATGGTGAATAAGAAAGGGAGGGATGTGAAAGGAACAGAGAAAAAGACTTGGAATTATTATTTATCTCGTAAACATGGGTATCAATGGCAGACAACTATTACAAAGCCTCAAACTCCCACTAGAACACGAATTAATTGATGTTTAACTGATGTTACAGCCAGGTCCCCAATTATAAAGCTGGGTGAACATGGACGAGGAGTATACAGACTTTATCTAAGGGTCTGACCAGTGAAGTGAGTGATACATAAAGGAGGGGGAAGGATAGGTGCGTTCATTTTCAAGTACAGGTAAGTGACTTGCATAATGGCAGGCAAGAGAGAGAGAGTGAATATTAACACGCCTGCGCTTCACTAGGCTACTCCGAGAAAACAAATGACTCACGATAACAGAGGAAGGGAGAGGGAGAGGGGAGGGAGGGAGAGGTATAAGGTGAGAGAATGGACAGATAGGGGAGAGTGAGGGAGAAAATGGGCAGAGATACACAGAGATTGAGAGTGAGGCTGGGAAAGAGGGAATGAAAAGGATGAAAAGTGTAAAGATGGGTTCTAGGTAGGGAGGGAGGGAAGGAAGGAAGGAAGGAAGGAAGGAACAGGGAAGAAAGCAAGGAAGGAGGGAAAAGAACAAGAGGGTCTGGAAAAGAATGAACACAAAAAAGAAAGATTAAAAAAAAAAAAAAGAAAAGGTAGGATGAAGGAGTGAAAGGTAGTGAAATATACCCTTGCTCTTCAGTCTCTCTCTCTCTCTCTCTCTCTCTCTCTCTCTCCATCAAACACCATCATGGACTCGGTCAACACGAAGAGCTCATTACCCAAGTCGGAAAAACAATCTCTCTCTCTCTCTCTCTCTCTCTCTCTCTCTCTCTCTCTCTCTCTCTCTCTCTCTCTCCTCATTAATCATGGGGGTCTGAGACATCTAAGGGGACATAATGGGGTCGCTTTCGATACGTCTGGCCTAGTTTGAGGAGGTGAAGGACGGGGGGAAGGAGGTGGTCATTAAGAGGGAAAGGACCTTGGATATGAGAGAGAGAGAGAGAGAGAGAGAAGAATATGGTGACAGACAGGATGTTATAGCCGGTACCGAGAGAGACCCTAAAGTTCACACGGAAAGTTTTAACCATTAAAAAAAACGCTTCAATTTAGTACACACACACACACACTTCTTCCCGACTAGCACTTGGCCAGCATGGGGGAAGGGTTAATTCTGACTATCACCCTCCCTCTTAGGTGAAGGTCTGATACATGTACAGTCTGGGATAGGAGTAAATATGGGAAGTTATCTTTAAAGGGAGAGAGGCCCGGATGTGGCTGAGTAGCGTGTGTTTTGAGAGAGAGAGAGAGAGAGAATGGCATATGAAACCGACTGTCAGCAAACGTGGGTGTCCACACATTATACTTAATCCAAGTAATTAACTGCCAGGTCACCTTAATTGTGTGTGTGTGTGTGTGTGTGTGTGTGTGTGTGTGTGTGTGTGTGTGTGTGTGTGTGTGTGTGTGTGTGTGTGTGTGTGTGTGTGTGTGTGTGTGTGAAGAACGATCCCATTTCACCCAAACCAAACACACCTTAAAGGTATTAACATCAAGGTGGGCTTGGCGGTGGGTGAGGTAGGGGTGGGGCAGGGTTAGGCAGAAGCAGGGGTGAGGCTGGGTGGGTGGGAGAGGCAGTGTGAGGCAGGAAAAGGCAAGATAATGTAGAGTTAGGCAGGAAAAGACAGTAAAAGGCAGGGTAGCGTACTAGAGGTAGAGACAGGGGGTTAGGCAGGCTTAGGAAAGGTTAGACTGTGAAAAAAAAACATATCCAAAAATAGCATAATTCATAACCACATCCGTTTTCTATTTTACGAGGAAGGAAATGCAGTGACAAGGATGTTTTATGGGATACTCGCCTAACCTTACGAGGCTGAGTCATCAATTTCTCTCTCTCTCTCTCTCTCTTAAGCCCTGTCTCCCCTCTCCTAATTACATTTATCTGCTTCTCTCCCTCTCTTCCCCTCTTTCTCTTCCTCTCCTCTTCCCCTTCCAACATCCATCTCTCCCGGATCAACTTTCATTTGTTCCCCCTTTCATCCTTTACACCGTTTTCTTCGCTCTCATCCGGTCTCTCTCTCTCTCTCTCTCTCTATCTCTCACAATCTCCCATCCGATATCGGCTTTAATTCCATTCTTCACAGGTTCAACTCTCTCTCTCTCTCTCTCTCTCTCTCTCTCTCTCTCTCTCACACACACACACACAACGACGAGCAAAACTAAGTCATCGCATCTCGAGCGCTGGTGCAAAAATGCCATCGTGGTGACTCCGCTAGTTCTACCCATCACTCTTTCGCTCGGGCAAATTTCACTCATCCTATTCCTCCAACTCCCTCTTCTCCTCCCCCTGCCACTCACGCCCCGGAGGAAACAATAATCCCTTCTGATTGGCTGGTTTGCGCCCCTCGAGACTTGGGTAAACAGAAAATAGCTCCCAGACAGATAGGAAAGTCGACGCTGGGGTAACAGATAAGGGAAGCCTGAGGAGTTGACAGATACCGCTAGAACAACGCCATCTGTCTTTGAAACGTGCAACTAGTCCATGTTTTATTTTCTCTCCTGATGAATATCCCTAACCAACTCCTGCTTAGTTCATGGCCACGTATAGCCAAACTAAAGGGCTGATTTGACTAGTAACCAAGGAGACTCGTTCGTTCCCATAAACTCGTCAGATTTCATGGCACCACGATTTTGTCTTCATGTTGTGAGGGTCGTCCAGTTATCTCTGGTGAAAAAAAAAAAAGCGTGGTGTTATCATATTAATTTCCTGCATTGCGTAACGCTGATCGTGGAGTAACAGATAAGGAGATAAGGGTGTGATGTCAGGGGTTGCCAGATTCCGACAGAACAGCGCCAACTACTTAATGGAGGGCGTAAATGAGTGGCGTTATAATTACGCGTTGTGTAATGGTGATCGGTGACGTATGCTCTTTATTACCACTCCTCCCCTCCCATCACACCAAGCCTCTTATAACCACTCCCTCCAACCACACCACACCTCTCTGTCACCATTCCCTCCCACCACACCACACCTATCACCACTCCCTCCCACCACACCACACCGCTCTATCACCATTCCCTCCCACCACGCCAAGCCTCTATCGCCACTCCCTCCCACCACACCAAGCCTATTAATCCCCACTATCTCAACACTCTGGCACAACTCCAAGCTTCCCTACCACCATCCCAGGCCTCTCTATTTATCACCATTGCCCTCCACCAATTCAAATCTCTATATCACCAAGGCCCCTCCCTCCCTCCCTCCCTCCCCCTCCTCTCTCTCTCTCTCTCTCTCTCTCTCTCTCACCTACTCTATCGTTTATTTACAGATGGCGAGATGGTAACGCTCCACCCTAAGAGTATGAGAAGATACGGTCAGAGGAAGAAGGAAGTGTTTCGTCTGCGGCAGAATCAAAGGATTTTCAGGTGTGTAGCTGGTATAATAAACACTACTAGGCTTTCACTTCCTCTTCACACTGCTCTCCGTACGCAAAAATAAATAAATAAATAAATAAACAGATAACTAAATAAATCTCGGCAGCTGAAAACAATAAAACAGCCTTCGAAATAAAAGTCTATGTTTTGCCAAGGAAGTATTCGAGGTCAAAAAAAATAAGGTAAATAAAATGATTAATTAAAATGTCCAAGCCAGCTGGTGCCAGTGTTGTCAGGGGAAAGATGGGTCAAGGTTGGCAGGGATAGGGCTCTTGGCAACCTCAGAGAGAGAGAGAGAGAGAGAGAGAGAGAGAGAGAGAGAGAGAGAGATTCTAATACAGTACCGACATCTTTCTGGTCCTTGCCTTCCTGTCTGTCTTACTGTCTGTCTGTCTATCTGTCTGTCTGTCTGTCTCTCTCTCTCTCTCTCTCTCTCTCTCTCACTCCCTCCCTCTCTCTCTCTCTCCCACCGCCCCTCTACCGCCCACTCCACACCACCAACATACTCATCCCTCTCCCAGTCTCACGCTTGCCACCTGTTTGTTTACCTGGGCGAGGAATGGGGGCAGTTTGGCGAAAGTGTTTGTGTATGTATCTCTGCCGACCTTCACGCGATGACTTGCGGTCTTTCCCTCTTCAACATCATCGGGGTTTGAGAGGCTATTGGTCTTTTTAATCTCTCTCTCTCTCTCTCTCTCTCTCTCTCTCTCTCTCTCTCTCTCTCTCTCCCTCTCTCTCTCCACACTGCTCTATGAGGGCTTACGGCAGGAAGGGAGAACAAAGTGCCATGCAGTGAAAGAAAGAGAGAAGTATATAGAAAGAGAGGGAGAAAGAGAAGAAAAGGGAGAGGAAGGGTGAGAAAGAGGAGGAGAGGGAGATACATGCAGAAGAAGAGACATGGAGAGGAAGGGCAGAGAGGGGAGAGATAGAAGAGGAGAGAGAGAGAGGGAGGGAGAGAGAGGGAGAGAACTGAGGAGGCCAACAAGATGCGAAAGAGACGGTAAAGAGGGAAAGAGAAGAAGAAAAAAAAGGAGGAAGATAGAGGGGGGGGGGACAGACAGACATTAGGTTGAGGGAGAAGGAAGATGAGGGACAAGAGGGAGAATGAGAGTGAGAGAGGGAAGAGGAGGCGGAGAAACAGAAGGAGGGGGGGGGCAGAAGAAAGTGAAGGAAAGGGAGAGGGGCGTGAGAGGGGGAAGAGAAAGGGGTAGATTAGTGAAAGAGAGGAAGGAAAAAAGCGAAAAACGGAGGAAAGGGAGGGAAATAAAGGGGGTGAAGGAGAGGAGAGGAGAGGGGGAGAGAGGAGAAGAAAGAAAGAGTGGGTGAATGAAAGGAGGAAGAGGGATGGGTGGGGGAGAACAGAGGGAGGGGAGAAGAGACAGGGGAAGGAAGAGGCAAGAGGAAGGGGGAACGGACGGGAAGGGGAAGGCAGGGGAAAATGGATATAAAGGAGAAAAGTTTTGTGGCAGATGGGGAAGTGAGATCTACACACAGTGAGGAGTGAGGGGACGTGAGTAGAAGTATCTGTGTAGAGAAGTTGTGTCCGAGGGGAAAACAATGTGAGACTGGATTCCACCATTTGTGTAGAATTTGTAAAGGAGGGGACGAGAAAAAGAGGCGAGATAAGAAAATGATGCGAGATGAAAAAAAAAAGATGCGATAAAAAAATGCGAGAGACGAGAAAAAGAGGCGAGAGACTAGAAAAAGAGGCGAGACGAGAAAAAGAGACGAGAGACGAGAAAGAAAGGCAAGATGAGAAAAAGAGGCGAGATTTAAAAAAAAAAAAAAAAAAAAAGAGGCGAGACGAGAAAAAGTGGCGATAAGAAGAAAAAAAAAAAGATGCAGGAGACTGATTGCCGCCAGTCTTCATTTTTGCTGATTTTGTGAATAATGATGAAAAGACACATAACTTTGGATTCAGTTTTTTTCCCTACTTGTACCGGACTCTATATAGGCTAGACAGTCCGTTCCCGCAGTCCAGTACACCGTCACACGTCACCTCTTAGGCATGAATGGCTGTAAGTGCGTAACACCTACTCCTCACAGATTTATTTTGCATATTACACCTTAACATTGTTCGGTATGTTATTCGCATATTTTTAATAAAGACACATTTTCCATCATTAACGTATAAGAAAATATTTAGGTGGAATGTGCAGAACGGATCGCTAATAAAGAGGTGTTACGGTAAATCCAAAGTCATTTACGAATACGACCGAAATAAGCACCAATATATATCGTTCTACTTCTCTCATTTCCCGACTTGCTACTAGTACTGTAAATACGGATTAAATCATTGACGTAGTTTTGGATGGAGTGTAGGCCTAATTACAGGAGAGTGTATGTCAGTGAGGTGGAGGGAGGAGCGTGAGGGGGAGACCGAGGATGAGACAGATGGATGGAGTAGAGAATATATGAGAGAAGAGGGTGTAAGCTGGGGGGAGGAGGGTGAAATGGTAGGGAACAGGGCGACATGGAGGCGATTTGTTTGTAGCCATCCCTTAAGGAATTCAGGCGTCTGGCGATAGATAGATGGATACAGTAGACAGACTGACATATAGATATACAAATATAGATAGACAGATAGATAGAGAGCTTTGGTGATCCAGAAATAGAAAATGCATCAACTTAAAAAGGTTTTTCCTACCTGTTGTGATGAGAGCATGAAAACAGAGATATCGCTGCCTCGTGCACTTTCCCATTACTTAGAGAGAGAGAGAGAGAGAGAGAGAGTGTGTGTGTGTGTGTGTGTGTGTGTGTGTGTGTGTGTGTGTGTGTGTGTGTGTGTGTGTGTGTGTGTGTAACAGAGCCTATTATTCTTCCTATACTGTTTCCACCCTTCCTTCCAACCACCATATTCTCATACACCCTTGCACCCTCCTCTACCTTATCCTCCCTCCTCATTCTCGGTCTTCTCCTCCCCACCCTCATCCTCCCTCATACCTCATCACCTCGTTCTTTCTCCTTATCCTCGTCCATCTCTTCATCTTCCCCCTTACCCTACTCAACAACACCCAATCACACTTCACACATCCCTCAACTTGTATTCCTACTTCGTTCTCGATCTACCTTTCCTCCTCCCTCCTTCTGCGTGGGTGTTTATGGCGCGTCTCCCTCTCCCAATCTTCTGGGTCAACATTTTTACTGTTTTTCTCCGATGTAGATGAAGCCATTCTTTTTCCTGCTTGTAAAACTTTCAATTCACCTTGGAGCTTCCCACCCTCCCACTCAACACACACACACACACACACACACACACACACACACACACACACACACGTCAAGGAACATGTGCACGGGAGTCAGAGGGAGGAGGAACAGTGGCAGGAAGGAGAGGAGGTGGAGGGAGAGAGGAGGGACAAGGAAGAAGAGGGAGAGGATGGGGGGGGAACAGGAGGGAGGGGGGAGGAGGGCAGAAATGAGGAAGACTGGCAGGGAGGACGAGGAGAAGGAGGCAAGGAGGAGGAGCGCCAGTAGCATGGAAGAATTAATGAGAGGAGAGGCAGAGTTAAGAGCAGGAAGAGGAATGAGGTTGGGAGGAGAGTACAAGGAAAAGCAAACAGCAACAGACCTAGTGTTCCCTTTGAGACCGTTTGTTTAAGGCAATACTATAACTTTATACAATTTTATAAGCATACACGGGGAGGATAGGAAGAGAAGCGATACGGAGGTGAGGAGGTAGGGCAGGGAGAGGAGGACAGAAGACAGGGAGGAGGAGGAGGAGGAGGAGGAAAAGGAAGCAGGAAGGAGAGGAGCAGTAGCAGACAGATGGGGCCCTTCCTTTCTGTCCAATTCTCTTTTCCACCCCACATCACTGTCCCAATTCGCTTCGTGTTCCTCCTCCACCTCACTTGGAGATTTTCTTTCCGGTAACTACAAACGCTTTCAATTCTTCAGCTACGGATAACAGCCCCATCCTTAAGTGCCACTGGTGCCTCCTCCAGTACCATAACAGTAATCTAATTCTTATCACCAAACCATCTTATCTTAGGATCGCTTGTAATGAAGAGATTAGGAACATGCTACACTATCCCTTCCACTAAAATATTACCTTTCTTATTCTTGCTCCCACCAGATGATTTATTTAACCTCAAATGACCTCTAATAAAGTTAATTAGACACACTCCAGCTCCACTTTACTGCTGCAACCCCTGTCTTGATTTATTCTCACTACCACCAGACGATTTCACTTAATGATGGAATGACCTGACAATTTCACTTAACGATGGAATGACCTACGTTAATAAATAGTCAACTTGTACTGAGGACCTTAAGAACCCTAACCCGTTCTTAAAATATTCCGGGGTCACAAGTCAAGGTCCTGCCACGCCAAAATATTTCCTACTTTCACTCCCAAGCTATACACGTTTCTAGGTATTTCAGCATCCGATCATAGTCTTAAAATAGCCGCCAAATGAGGTGGTTAGGCTTTGGTAATTTGACATGTTAAGAAAGAGTCAGTCATTCGATGAACAAACATTTCCTCCCTCCCCCCTTTAACTACATAATTTTCTGGGTATTTCATCGTTACAGCATTGCCTTCAAATAACCATCAAATCAAGTGGTTAATGTCAGATAAGTTGGCAGATAAAAGAAAGTAGGTCACCCCAAATACTGCTTTTTTTCCCATGTCCCTTTCACTTCACTCAAATTGCTGATCACTGGGGTAGCAATAGATTCCTAACTGAAGCCCTTACACCTTGGGCATCCAACACGTGAATCAATGGCAAAATGTGGTGTGCGTGACAGAGGAGTGACTTGCATCGAAATCTCAACAGGTTAATTAGGTGAGTAAAACAGATGACCCGTAAGAAGCACACCACAAGAAACTGATATGTAGGTACCATTAATCAGTACGCTGTTGTGGACGTGGGTGTGGCAGTGGGAGTAGGATATTAATAACCGATGCAGGAGAGATACTGATAATGCCACTGACACAACACACAAGAAATCACCTGGCAGAGAGTAGAGGTGCGTTATATATGAACCACCCTGTATTAACATCACAAAAATTAATTAATAAGGTCAGTATGATCCAACCACTTGCCTTCGCTACCATTTCTTCTGCCTAACTACAGAAAATCAGCATCTTTGAAGAGCTAACAGACTATGCAGTACTTCATCACTTTTAATATAAACATCGTGCAGCCTGTATGCAAAAAGAGGTCTGGTCTTGATTCACACACACACACACACACAGACTCCTGACAACATTAATGATATGCTACGGAGACCCACTGACCTTAAAAATTAGCTAAGACCTTTTCCTTTTATGAGTACAGTCTCTCTCTCTCTCTCTCTACTTAAGGCACTGTCGGTCTCAAGGTGTTGTTACTTAGGTCAGTCCGATTAAAAAA
The DNA here is from genome assembly GCF_032717465.1 of Coenobita brevimanus. Lineage (NCBI taxonomy): Eukaryota > Metazoa > Arthropoda > Malacostraca > Decapoda > Coenobitidae > Coenobita > Coenobita brevimanus. The sequence continues at coordinate 34,916,518 of NC_137039.1, forward strand.
AAGGAAAAAGGAAAAAATCAAAACCCCCAGTTCCCTTAAAGTATTTTCCTACTTTCTACTCTCCTACCCACCACGCCAGTCGCCTTGGTTGCTGTATGTCACAAGGGCTGCATATTCTTAACACCCCCCATTCACCGACTCATTCTTCACCTCATCCCTGTTACCTCCAGACGATTTTTTTCAGCTCAGGCAGAGAAACAGGGCTGTGAAGGGGGTTAATTTGAGACTCGTTCCAACCCTATCACTATAAACGTTTTCTCCTCGGTTAATAAAATCGATTGACCCAAAAAAGACAATCGTACTGAAGAGGCTAACTTGATGACTACCCTAAGTGCTTAATAAATGCGGACCAGAGTGATTCTTGATTATCAGGAATTTGTTGTCATTTTGTTTTTTAATTTGTGAATTAAAAAAAATAAGAATGGACTCTGGTGATTCTTTCCTATATTGGATCAAAAGGGTTCCAACTAAAAGAATTGAAGTACACACACACACACACACACAACCACACACACACACACACACATCCTCTCCCCCCCACACACACGCAGGCAACTCCCTAAACTGGTAACGCAGTGACGCAGGCGTGGAAGGATTGTGGAAGCAGAACAGAGCTGCCAAAGAATCCACCATGACTACCCCAGTGACACAAACCATCCACCCAACAGTGTCCCAAGTCAAGGTGTCGCCAAAGAAATTACGCCTTATTACTGTACATCACTAGTTACAAGTCTGCACATTTACTGGTACCTGAGAGCAGCAAACCTTTCTCATAAATTAAGTCTATGTACAAGGTCGCTATAGTATAATTAAGTCTTACTATGGTTCAATTTTCCTTTGTAATATGAAACAAGTCAAATTCACATCAAGGTAACAATACAGTACTTGCATCTTACCTAATACGGAGCGAAGACAGTGCGAGACGCTGACCTGAACACGTTTTCTTTGTCACTCTTAAGATCGGGGGGACTGAACTGTTTTACTCCAATAACGTTTGACTGTTTTATTCGGCTTACGGTGAGTCATAGGAGCCTAATTACTCTCAACTGTCACCGTTAACTATCGCACGCTCGAACACACACAAAGTTAGTGCATAATAACTGGAGATGAAGAGTGAATGAGGCGGTTTTCTTTTCTCCTCAAGTAAATAAAACTGAGTTCAAGCAGCCAGATTACAACCCCGCCAAATGTCCCACGCATGCTTTAAGAGATGACATACGTACGCTTTAACGCTCATCATCATCATCATCTTCATCTTCATTATCACCATCATCATCGTCATCACTGTCATCATCATCATCATCATCATCGTCATCACTGTCATCATCATCATCATCATCATCAGTCCTCACCCTGTTTCCTACTGTTAAAAATGAAGGTGGCGCGACCCAGACACGAGTGGGAAAAAAGTAGATAAATTACGGCAGGTGACGAGAGAGAAAGAGAGAGAGAGAGAGAGAGAGAAATTTTTACACATTCACAACCTTGACTCACGGTGCTGGAGAGGGACCCTTACGCGTCTACACAGCCAGGTTATACAAAACGTCCCCAGACTCCCTCTCTATCCCCGAAAAGGAGGGTGGTGGACTGCGGGAAAAAGGTAACTCAACCTGCAGTCCACTGGGTTGACATTCAGACGAACCTACAACAACATTAACTACTACTATTACCACCACCACCACCACCACTAAATTCACACAGATTAATAAATAACTTGCTTCATATGACGTATTGTTATTCTTTTACTGCCACCCTAGTCGGCTTAATGCATCTCAATATAGCCTTCTCGTACTACAGGGGTATCTCAAAAAATTTAGTTCGGAAATTTTCTCCTAAACAGAACATAACCGTACCGAGTGACAATAACTTTCAAGAGACATAACCTGACTGAAGGGCTTAAATTCAGACGTACTGTTAACAGGTCAGAACGGATCCATGGTGATTCGGTGGAATTGTGGCTGCCACTTCCCATTCTGCGATGGCCTGTGATTTTGTTTGAAACCCAGCCACGGAGGACCAATGTGGAAATTATAGTAAAGTGGGTGTTGGTAATGCCTACACTCACATCCTTGCATGTGTTCGTACTCTGTCGGTTCGTAATGATGGAGTACACTACCCACACTGACATACACAAACACAGGCATTTCAACTCTTCCACATGCACAGGATCTCAAAAATACACCCTTCATGCTCCGAACTCGAGCAGCATGAGACACGAGTAGGATAAGACTTCAGCAGCATAAAACACGAGCAGCATAAGACTTGGGGAGCATAGGACGATCTGCGTATGACTTCAGCAGCATAAGACTTGATCAGCATAAGCAGGAGTTCCTTCAGGCCATCACTAAAGACAAGACCAAGTTCTGTATTGCACCATATCAGAAACGTAAAGAAAACAGACAGAAAAGTAGAAAACACTGCCATAACACCACAAATTCGGCAGGGAAAAGTAGAACACAAGTAGACAACACTACCATATCACCACAACTACCACTGTAAACTAATGCCAAGTAACAGGCATCTTGGAACGGGTGGTGGGGCAAGGTGGGGGTGAGTGAGGCTGGGTCCATGAGGGGAAGGTCAGTGAGTGGCGGGCGATCTCCTGGAAGCCCCACGTCCTAACTCAGCGAACACGGGAAACACACTGAGGTAAGATTGTGTGTGTGTGTGTGTGTGTGTGTGTGTGTGTGTGTGTGTGTGTGTGTGTGTGTGTGTGTGTGTGTGTGTGTGTGTTATCCCAGTATATCAGCATTAACCTGATTTCTCTTTCCTACCTATGCATGGGGTTAATGTCCACAAAGCAAGGAAAAACGAAGAAGGAAACAGGGAAAACTACCCACATCCTGGCCAATAAAATGAGTTAGACAATCAGGTACTTATCATTCAAGCCCTATTAATCACGGTTCCACTTCACACACCTATCTGCACATTTAGAAAACTTTATCTATCTATCTATCTATCTATCTATTGCACACATCAAACAATAAAAAGCATACACACAAGCACACACAAATAAAACCAATCTAAGCACAAACCGGTTCTCGAAGGGGACATCTGACATTTAGAGCACACACACACACACACACACACACATACACACACACACACACACACACACACACACACACACACACACACACACACACTGGGGGTACAATACATGGAAACAAAAATACAACAAAAATGAGAGAGAGAGAGAGAGAGAGAGAGAGAGAGAGAGAGAGAGAGAGAGAGAGAGACGGGAAGGGAAGGTTAACCAGTCTTTTTGCCCTCAAGAACTTTAAGAAAAAAGAAAAGAAAAAGGGAAAAAAAAAACTCTACATTTTTTACTGCCGTGGAAAGTTAAAATTAACCCCTTCACTACGAGGACGTCATTTGTTTCCACCAGATACAGAGAGAGAGAGAGAGAGAGAGAGAGAGAGAAATATCAGTCCTATCATTATCATTTTTTTTATGCAGGTAAAGAAAAATGATATTACCGTGAAATCAGATATGGCCGACAATGTAATAAAAATCAAGGGACACAGGCAATCAAGCCCTAAAGCCATGTTCAAAAGCGCGTGTCATTTTGTTCAGTGGCTAATGAAAAATAATGTTGAATGAAGGAATGAAATGTGGATGGGGGAGTGAAGTGTGGATGGGGGAGTGAAGTGTGGATGGGGGAAGGAAATGTGGATGGGGGAAAGAACTGTGGATGAGGAATGACATGTGGATGGGGAAAGGAAATGTGGATGGGGGATGGAATGTGGACTGGGGAAAGAACTGTGGATGAGGAATGACACGTGCATGGGGAATGACATGAGGATAGGGGAAGGAAATGTGGATGGGGAATGAACTGTGGATAAGGAATGACATGTGGATGGGGAATGAAATGTGGATGGGGAAGGAAATGTGGATGGGGGAAGGAAATGTGGATGGGGGAAGGAAATGTGGATAAGGGAAGGAAATGTGGATGGAGGAAGGAAAGCTCTTGAGAGGGAGGGTTAGATCCAGCCTTCACTAACCCCCTGTCTATTAAAAAGCCTTCCCTAAAAGAATAAAATACTCAGGTGATGATAACAAATTAAAATGACGTCATCTAACTGTGGCATTAAACTAAAAAATTAAAAAGAGGTAAAAATCTGGCCGACGATTTTTTCCATAATTTATTCTTCCTATCTCCTGACGATTTTTTTCAGCTGACTAAAGGACTCTCGTATTAAAAAGACATGAAGGCTATACATCTAACCCCCTAGTTCGAAATATCAATCCCACCGTGAACAAAATCGTCTGGAGATAGCATAAAAAAAGGTAATTGGACTGAACGTAATAATAATAATAATAATAATAATAATAATAATAAAAATAATAATAATAATACAGTGGACATCATAATACGATTTCTCCAACAATTTTCATTTTAATACTAATTGCAGCCCATTGTGCTTGCAATTCATCAAAGAGGGTGAATTGTGTGTGTGTGTGTGTGTGTGTGTGTGTGTGTGTGTGTGTGTGTGTGTGTGTGTGTGTGTGTGTGTGTGTGTGTGTGTGTGTGTGTGTGTGTGTGTGTGTGTGTGTGTGTGTGTGATACGTAAAACACTGAGCGTATTAAACATTTCCATCACCTACCCTTTACTATTTTAATTATCCATGAAACATGTACTAGAGAGAGAAAGGGAAAAAAAGGAAGTTAACCCTCCCCGAGAATACGTGTTCTATGATGAATATCCTCCTCCTCCTCCTCCTCCTCCTCCTCCCAACCTCCCCTACCATACCTCCTCCTCCTTTCCCACCTCCCCTACCACACCTCCTCCTCCTCCCCTACCTCACTGATCTTCAACCAATGCCGCAAATCACGCTCCTGGATCAGAGAAAATACGAGCAAATAATATGAAAACAACCAGACGCACAGCACCCCCTACGAATATTAAATTACTTCTTTCCCTTTCGCTGAAGCTTCTCCTGCACCCCAGGGAGTGACACGCCTAGCAGATACAACACCCAGTCGGTCTTCCTCCTGAGAACCAAAGAAACCTGTCCCTACGAAGCCAGCCGACCTCCTGCTGAAGACCGTCATCCACATTACACTGTTGGGGTGATCACAGCTCGAGGAACTGTTTCAAGGGGTATGGTTCTTGGGAAATATTGGGTCATTTAAGCTCCTACAGCCCACCGGAGTGCTATAGTAAACGAGACCTATCATTTACTGGGTCTCCACAACACCGAGGGGCCAGCTTTACCGTCAACCTCACCTGTAGCTGGTCAAGTGGCATATTTCTTGCATCATGATCATATCCTAGGATCCTGAACCATGATCGACAACTGAGGAGCCTAACAGAAAACAATCCAGTACAAACTTCTCCCCCAGTGGCCCTGCATCATGACCAGGGAGGGCACAATAAGTACTTCACATTACCGTTACAGTTTCCATTACAGTGCCCTTCAAGTACAGTACACACCATAAACGGGGGTAATTAGGGCAACAGCCGTAATTCTAATCCCTCGCTTACTCTCAAATTACATCCCGAGCTACACGTTTCAGTCACCTTCCCCATCCCACCTCCCTTAAGTAAATACAAGCCACGTGTATCGTCCCCAATACCAGTGCCTGCAATTTTCTCCCTCCCATGACTCTCTTCTATATCACACTCTCGGAGCTCGTGGGAATGGGTAACAATGTAGCACTCAAATTCTGAATGAGGTCTACGTATATCTTATTCGAGAGCTCGGGGAAGTCTACGAGTATACCTCATTTTCCTTGTGTATTTATCAACTATGTATCTATGCCCAATGAAAATACAAGCTTACGTTTCCAATTTCAGCGCCCCAAACTCCACCACATGACTCACATTAAAACTAACCCATGCCAGTGATTATACAGTGAGATGGAGCTGGCGTAGTGAGTGACCGCCTGGCAAGAAATGGTGGGGTGGAGCAGAGACCTGGCTTGTTTGGTCGCGATCTGCATATTTATGGGGTCAGGCCAGTGGGGTGGGGGTGAGGTTAAGGGTTAGTTGGAGACAGGAGGGTGGTGGTGGCGTGGGGAATGGAGAATACAGATGGAAGAGAAAAGTTGGGGAATTGAAGGGGAGGTTCGTGGGAGGACGGATGGTTGGTAGGGAGGGAGTGGAAGGGTAAACTGACAAGGGAAGGTGAGTGAGGGCAGGGGATGGTTAGGCGGAAGGTGAGTGAGGGCAAGGTAAGGTTAGGCGGAAGGGAAGAGGGGCAGTGGATGACAAAGCGAAGGAATGGAAGGATGAAATGACGCTGGTATGTAGGCTATTAGTGAGGGTTGGAAGGGGAAGCTAAAGGGAAAGATTTGTGAGTGAGTAACCAAGTTGACACACACTACGCAGCAGCAATCAAAGCGTGACAGCAGAGTACGACAATATAAGGGCAGGGTTGGTACTGAAAGACTGACAGGGGCATGTGGCAGGGAGAAACGGCAAGGGAAGAGAGCAGGACAGCAAGGCAGGGTGGTGGACTGACAGGGGGAGAAGAGAGGGAGGGGGGAGTAGGGGAGGAGAAGACGGAGGTGTTCAGCCAGACACACGTGGGAAGCGAAAGGGGAAAAGATAAAATTTGGGGGAGGAGTTGGAAATGGAAAGGGAGGAAGAGCAGGATGGGGAAGAGGTGAGAGGGTGGCAGGGAAAGGGAGGCTGGGAAAGACAGAGGATTGCAGGCAGGGCTGGAAAGTGACAGGGGGAGAGGACAGGGTAATGGCACTGTGAGATGGATGGTAGGAGGGAGGAGGAGGAGGAGGAGGAGGAGGAGGAGGAGGAGGAGGAGGAGAAAGTGGAAGATAAACTAACTCACTGACTATAAGTACGTCTTTTTTCCTTAGCAATTTTATCTCAAGACGACTTTCTTCAGGTTAAGGAACATAATTATGCAACTGGGGTGATCAGACACAGCTTTCACTACCCCTACAGCAGTTGGAGGTCTCGTGGAATAAAATAATTTATTGGTATCCTCATTTAAGGAAGAATGTCATCTTGATACACAGATAAATCGAGAGAGACGGATGTGACCATAAATAAAGACAGAGAAAGATGATATTTAGACACATATAGATTGATTCAAAGTCTCTCTCTCTCAAACTCATAATTCTTTTGGGAACGTATTTCTAGTTCATGAATCCAACTCTGGACAAAGACTAGGCAGCCCGTTCCCTGCAGCCAAGCCATTCTTCCCACGTGCCAACAGATAGTATCACACAGGTTACTACTTTACTATTATTACTGATCTCCACCTATTACCATTGGTGGAGATCTTTGTTTCCGACATTATTATTATTATTATTATTATTATTATTATTATTATTATTCCGTTACTTGTCATCATACTTACTGTGGATGTAAAGCACCACGGCCCTTTTACACTGACCCAATTTCAGTGACCTTGACCTACTTTTCAAGGTCACCGGTCCAAATATATCCAAAATCATGAATTCTCAACCTCAATTAATAGAAAACCATTACAGATACATCAACATAGAAGGAAACCCGCGATAAAATTATTTTCCAAACATTTGTGTGGAAAAAATTGGCAGACATCCACGTGTGACAGTAGGAATTCCAGACACCAATATTTGAACTGCCCTTCCATACAGGAAAAAAAAAAAAAAAAAAAAAAAAAAGAATATAAACGAGACATATCATGACCCTAGCTCTGTTTGGTCTGCATGCTTTTTAGTGGCAGTCTGACCAACGGTGTTAGAGTTACTACAGAAACAATACTCTCACAAATGGAGATCCACAGTGGCATGTCACCTACAAATGACACCTGCATCAGCGAGTTTTTCATTTGTCCAGGTCTGTGCAATGCCTCCAAAAATAGTCACTTTCTTTTTTCTCTCTTAAAATCTGAAACGGTGGATTAAAAAAAAAAAAATCTCACCTCTTACTCCTATGTATCTCTGCTATGCCTATTATAACAGCAAAATATGGAACTTTACATACTAAGTCAAACACACTCCGAACATAAACAAAACAGCACAGCACAGGAGAAGTCCGATGATATTCAAACCAGTCCATACAAAACTGTGTTGTCCCGAGAAAAGTAACCTACGTTCATGTGAATATGCACATAACAACAACATCGCCCCATGGACTAGAGAGAGTACGTCACCAGCACGGGAATATCGCACCCTCATGAAGGCAGGGCTACTAATGTGGGGTATGACCATGAGGGATTATTTGGCACACATCGTTCGTGGTCAGACAGTTTCGTGTGGAATGTGCACTGATACATTTTTGATCTTGTGTACTCGTAAAAAAAAAAAAAAAAAAAAAAAGGTGAACGCCATTGATCCCCTGGGTAAAGATAGTTCTCTCTCTCTCTCTCTCTCTCTCTCTCTCTCTCTCTCTCTACTCAGCAGCACCTTGCATGTCAGATAAGCCTCTCACGTGTTATCATGCATAAGAAAAACTCTTAATTATAAATATGCGTAACGAAAAGCACACGACCTGGTGAAATAAGGGATTGGGGATGGGGAGGGGTGGGGGTGGGAGGTGAGGGTGAAGGTGGAGGTGGGGTAGGGGTGTCTTGTAGGGTGAAGAAGGGGGGGGGGAAGCTCTCGTGCTCTCTAACTACCACTTCCTAGCTCTTGTGCTCTCTAACTACCACTTCCTAGTTCTTGTGCTCTCTAACTACCACTTCCCAGCTCTTGTGCTCTCTAACTAACACTTCCCAGCTCTTGTGCTCTCTAACTACCACTTCCTAGCTCTTGTGCTCTCTAACTACCACTTCCCAGCTCTTGTGCTCTCTAACTACCACTTCCTAGCTCTTGTGCTCCCTAACTACCACTTCCTAGCTCTTGTGCTCTCTACCACTTCCCAGCTCTTGTGCTCTCTAACTACCACTTCCTAGCTCTTGTGCTCTCTAACTACCACTTCCCAGCTCTTGTGCTCTCTAACTACCACTTCCTAGCTCTTGTGCTCTCTAACTACCACTTCCTAGCTCTCGTGCTCTCTAACTGCCACTTCCTAGCTCTTGTGCTCTCTACCTACCACTTCCCAGCTCTTGTGCTCTCTAACTACCACTTCCCAGCTCTTGTGCTCTCTAACTACCACTTCCTAGCTCTTGTGCTCTCTAACTGCCACTTCCTAGCTCTCGTGCTCTCTACCTACCACTTCCTAGCTCTTGTGCTCTCTACCTACCACTTCCCAGCTCTTGTGCTCTCTAACTACCACTTCCCAGCTCTTGTGCTCTCTAACTACCACTTCCCAGCTCTTGTGCTCTCTAACTACCACTTCCCAGCTCTTGTGCTCTTTAACTACCACTTCCCAGCTCTTGTGCTCTCTAACACTTCCCAGCTCTTGTGCTCTCTACCTACCACTTCCTAGCTCTTGTGCTCTCTACCACTTCCCAGCTCTTGTGCTCTCTAACTACCACTTCCCAGCTCTTGTGCTCTCTAACTACCACTTCCCAGCTCTTGTGCTCTCTAACTACCACTTCCCAGCTCTTGTGCTCTCTAACTACCACTTCCCAGCTCTTGTGCTCTCTAACTACCACTTCCCAGCTCTTGTGCTCTCTAACTACCACTTCCCAGCTCTTGTGCTCTCTAACTACCACACTTGAGACACAATTGCTCCCAATCTTGACACCTACGTTACATCTCGAGGTGAACAAGGCTTTCTGGTTTCCTTGGCTTCCGACTTGCAACTACCAAACTACCGGCATAATGGCTACCAAAGTTGACTCATAAACCAAACAGCCGCTGAGGAGGTGCTAAGTGCAGATCTGGGCGTGCATAAATAAATAAAAAAATAAATAAATAACCCTTTCAATCCTAAGACGCGTTTTCCATTTTCTTCTTGCCCTCTCCAGACGATTTTATTCAGCTTAGTAAAGATGTCTGGCAATAAAGGAGTCTGACACGGCCTTTATTAACCCCTTCACTACGATGGGACACTAGCAGGTTAGTTACATATATGGATTTTATTCTTCAGCTTAACTTGGTCCAGATTTTCGTCCCAGAGAGAGAGAGAGAGAGAGAGAGAGAGAACCATAATCCTCATAAACCTTTGCTATTCCTAACTCCCTCCAAGAAACTGACCTACTCTCCAATCTACAAAAACTTAAAAAAAAAAAAAAAAATCTTAATTCATACAGACAAAGCAATTAAAGTTGGTCTGGCAGGAAATTAGGTGAAGTTTGTGGGTGGACAGGGGGAGAGGCAGCAACTTCCCTCTCGTCTCAACTTAATTACCTGAGTGCATCAATTTTACCTGCCTAAATTATACCTTGGAAATATACACAATCCTTTTACTATCTATTTACCAGTTTTATCCTCTCTCTCTCTCTCTCTCTCTCTCTCTCTCTCTCTCTCTCTTTCAAATTTGCCTCCATCACCTCTCTCTCTTTCTCTCTTTACATTTCGCAACGCCCCACTGAATACATGCGAAAGTCTCCACCCTATATCTATCTATCTAACAACCTATCCACCCATCCAATCATCTATCTTTCTATCCGTCTATCATTCAACTGATTCAATTGATCTATCTATCCATCCATCATTTTCTATGTATCCATTTTTTCTGGCGATTAAGTCCACACAGAATCGAGTCAATCTATATCCATCCATCTGTCTATCTTTTTCTGGCGATTAAGTCACCACAGTATCGGGTTAAGGGAGAGATGAACCTGTATTTTACCATATAACGTTTGGGATTTTATAGAATGGGATGAAAATTTTACTGTAAGGCATATATATATATATATATATATATATATATATTTTCTAATCGTTATTGAGAGTGGAATCGTTATCAGAATCAAAGCCGTTAATCACCATCATCATTATTATCGTTATCATCCTTATCGTCGTCATTATCATCATCATCTTCATACGCATCATCAGCGTGTGTGTGTGTGTGTGTGTGTGTGTGTGTGTGTGTGTGTTATGTGTGTGTGAGACAGAGAGAGAGAGAGAGAGAGAGAGAGAGAGAGAGAAATATGAGAGGAAAGTACGAGGGTCCAAACAGCTTTCGCCAAGAGTCCAGATGTCATGAAAAAATGCCCAAAATTTCCCACCAGAAGTTTTTCAATCATTGGCCCTCGCGATATCAATGCAGAGCCGACAGACAGACAGACAGCGAGGCAAACAGACAGAAACGTAAACAAACAGGAATGTGAACAGATTGACAGAACCATAACGAAAGTGGATATAAGTAAACATGGAGAAGCAGAGACAGAAACGTTAATACTCGTACATGACAGCAGACAAGCAGGTAGAAATGAAGACAAAAGAGCAGACAGAAAAAAGCAGACAGGAAAAGTGGCTTGACAGACAGTGACAGATACAGACAGTCGGAATTTTGGTACACAGAAAGACTACCAGACACAGAGACGTAAATACAGACAGAGATTAAAAGCAGACAAAGAGAAACGAGGATCGACACAAAAACTTTAAAAAATATGCCCTGAAAAGCAGACACACACACACACACACACACACACACACACACACACACACACACACACACAAAACACACTGAAAAGCACGCACAAAAATGAAAAAAAGAAAAAAATTAATTGCTAAGTAGTGACCTCATCTAAAAGTTCTAATTGACCTTTACTGCCGCAACTTCCACGAAATAAGAGTAAAATTCTCTAACTTTCTTTTTGACTTATTAATGGGAATCTGACCTATTTTTACCCGAGAGACATTTTTGCTTTTTTCAATACACAAGGATGTTTTTTTCTGTTGTATTCTTGTTACAAAAAGATGAGTATATTTTATGAGACTTGCTTTTTTCTTTTTCTTGTAACTGACGGTGTTTGATATAGCCTTCCTTCATTGACCTGTTCTTCATTAACCCTTCCTTCACCAACCTTTCCTTCATCAACCCTTCCTTCATTAACTCTTCCCTCATTAACCCTCCTTCATTAACCTTTCCTTCATAAACCCCTCCTGAATTATCTCTTCATTTATGTGACAGGTATAGCATGTATCCAGTATGGACGGAGGGTCTGAGCATCTAAGTAACGAAACGTGGTGTGTGACAGGTAGTATTTCTAGGCCTCTGGGAACGGACTGCCTGGTCTATGCTGAAGATGGAAAGAAAATTGGAAGCTGAAGAAGAATTAAAGTGAAAAACAAAACAAAACAGGAAAGACAAAGGAACGGATCTTGAAACTGGCTCTCTGTTATCTTGGCTTTGTTTTTCCTTGGAGAGAACAATCTTGTGGACTCTGGCCGTTAATTCCTTCTTCCTTGCATTAAAAAAATATATGCATAACCTCAAAACATAATATAAAGAAATAAAAAGGAAAGTGAAGGTGAGCACTACATGTAACAGAAGCAAAGATAACGAATGATAACGACGAAAGGTAAGGTGTAAAGAAGAGAACATGGAGATCAAGGTGAGTGGAGAGAGTGAGTGATGTGTGAGTGAGATTTGGGTCAGGAGGAGACGTGGTGAGTGGGAAGGAAGAGACGAATAAACACCTGAAGACCTGGGGCAAAAGGAGATTATTTGAGGGACACTTTACCTGAAAGGGAATGGACTGTGACGAAGGAGATAGAGAAGGGTGAAGGAGAGTGAGAGAGGTGTACGTAGAGTGAAAGAGGTGAATGAAGAGTGACAGAAGAGTGAATGGAAAGTGAAAATGGGTTAACGAGGAGGGTGAATGGGAAATTAAAGAGGGGTAGTGAGAGATGTGTGAAATAAAGACTGATAAGAGTGAATGAAAAGCAGAAAGGGAGAATGAAAGAAGGAGCGAGGAGGAGGAGGGCAGGAAGGGAGAGAAGGGATACAGATAGGAATAGAGGGAGGGTAAAGATGAGTAGGGGACAGAGCGGAAAGCAGACAGTGAGGCAGAGTGAGAGAGGAAGGCAGACAGGAAGAGAAAGAGAGTGTGAGAGAAGCACGTAAGCAAGAAGGGAGGGAAAATGGGGTGGGAGGGAGGAAAGAGGCAAGCAAGGATAGGGGAGGTAAACAAGGGAGAGGGGAGGCAAAAAGCAGGGGAGCAAAGATGGGATGGGAAGACAAAGAGGGAGGGAAGGTGGGGTGTGAAAGAAGGGGATGGGTGAGGTGTGTGTGTGTGTGTGTGTGTGTGTGTGTGTGTGTGTGTGTGTGTGTGTGTGTGTGTGTGTGTGTGTGTGTGTGTGTGTGTGTAGAGAAGGGCAGCATGATTTAGAGTGACGTGCGTACTTCAGTGAGAGGCTATTTCATCAACACAATGACTGCGTTGCTGTGCCGGAGGAGGTACTAACGCACACAAACACACGGGCGCACGCAACCACACACACACACACACACACACACACAAGGAACATTCTTTCTCAAACCCAGCTCACAGCATTAATTTTACGTGTTATTAATCGTCCCAAGAGATGGTGAAGATAGAAAATTACATCCAGTTTCCCTCCGAATCGTAAAAAGATTATGATGATGATGACGATGATGATGATGATGATGATGATGATGCCAGTCAGGGGAGCACCAAGGCATGATTTATTTGCTTATCTTCCACTTGTCTACTCTCACACCACACGCCTCCTCCTTCTCACCCCTCCTCCCACATGGCCTGGGCAAAACAATGACCCTCCTTGAGTAATCCTCCCTCCTTCCCTCTTCCCTTCCCTGTCTCCCTATTCCGGACCTCCTTCCCTATCTACGTTCTCTCCCTCCCTCCCTCTCCCCTCTCTATTTCCTATCTATCTTTGCCTGTCTTCCTACCTACTCTCTTCGTCACTACCTCCCGCTTACCCCCTCGCTCCCTCCCTCCCTACCTACCTACCTACCCACTCACTGCCTTCCCCCTCTACCCCCCTCCCTACCCCCCCGCACGTCGTAACCATGGCAACGTTCGGTTTGTTTATGCTGCACGTGATTCGTAAAACACGCGCGGTGGTCACAAGCTGAGAGAGAGAGAGAGAGAGAGAGAGAGAATTTACCCACCTACCTCCTCAATTTATTCTTCTTACCTACCTACCTACCTACCCTCCTCCTACCTACCTATTCAAATCTACCTACCTACTTACCTATCTACCCACCTACTTGCCTTCCCACCTGCCTATCAATCTATCTATCTTATTCATCTACTATCTTAATCAACCCACACATCTACCTATCCATCAACCTAAATAACTACTTACCTACTGACACAAACCAATTCTACCGACCCACCTACCTACCCACTAAAAACTCAACTACCTACTTCACTCACCTACCTACATACCAACCTACCTACCTATTTATCCACGTACCTACCTACCAACTTACTAGCTCCTTTACCCACTTACCAATCTACCCGTCTACTTACCGACCTACCTACCTACCCGCCTACTTACCGACCCACCTACTTACCAGGCCCAATACGAGGTCGGGTAATAAAATCATAAAGGAATACTTGACTTTAAAATTGGGGTATTATTTTCACTTAAAATTCATGACTCTCTCTCTCTCCCTCTCTCTCTCTCTCACACACACACACACACACACACACACACACACACACACACACACACACAGGGCACAAAGGAATAATAACTATGCCTCCCCTCCAAAAATCGAACAGAAAATGGACACCAAGCGTATAGAAAACGAAATAAAGAAAATAAAGAACTACGATACATATACAATAGATAAACGGAGATAGATCGATAGACAGACTGATAGATACAGCTCAACAGATAGATAGATAGATAGATATGGATATGAATAAATATTGTATACGTAGATAAAAGAGAAAACTGAATATCAAATGGATTTGGAATATGGATTAAAAAGGTAAAAGGAATAGAGTCTGCTTTGTAACAGGTGGGGAGAGAGAGAGAGAGAGAGAGAGAGAGAGAGAGAGAGAGAGAGAGAGAGAGAGACTGTAATCTGATGTCTTTGGTGTGGCGATAAAAATACACATGATCAATACGATGGTGTTGGTGACTACGTGGTGACATGATTTATTGAAAGAGAGAGAGAGAGAGAGAGAGAGAGAGAGAGAGAAAGAGAGGAAATACAATTAGTAGATGGAATCTGGCGAGAGGTGTGTGGGAGTGAGAGGGAGAAAAAGAGAGTGTGGGAGTGAGAAATGGAGGAAAAAAATTAGTGAGACCAAGTGAGAAGGAGAGAAAGAGTGAGTGGGAGTGAGAAATGGACGAGTAAGTGGGTGGGAGAGTAAGGAAAGGCAGAGTGGGAGAGGAAATGAGTCAGTGAGTGAGTGGGTGACTGAGCCAGTGAGGAAGAAAAAGCTGGATGAAAGCTGTGTGTGTGTGTGTGTGTGTGTGTGTGTGTGTGTGTGTGTGTGTGTGTGTGTGTGTTTATATATATGTACAATATTTAGGTATATATATATATATATATATATATATATATATATATATATATATATATATATATATATACTGTATATGTACGCTCCTGACTGGGAATCGAACCCTGGACCTCTTAGATAGATGTCAGGCACTGATACCACTCGACCACGAAGTGATAAAAAGCTGTAACAACATGATTTTTTTTTTTTGAAGAACCAGGTAAATCCATTGTGGAAGGATATATTTCAATCACAACCCATTAGGATCATATCACAGCCCCACGAACCCGGCAAGTGACAGAACAGTTTTAATCTATCCCAGACGACAAAGCACAAAAAAGGACAGGTGTGGAAGGAAATAAAAGTAAATGAATAAAAACGCTGCTCCGGGTGTGCTCGAGGTGCACAGATAGACAGACAGATTGAAAGACAGACTGACAGAGATAGACGGACAGGTAAACAAATCTAGAAAACAGACTGATGATAATAATGAAGAACTAAAAATGGCACGTGTGGTGAGGGAAGAGGAAAAAAAAAAAAAACTCCAGGAAGAGGGCACAGGATGAAAGGGGCATCAAAAAATTACAAGCCAGAGAACAGATACAGAGAGAGAGAGAGAGAGAGAGAATCACCATCACCATCATCCACTTTCTCCATTTTTACTCTGGGTGGCGAGATGAACCCTTCCACCCAGATGACGCAATTCACTGACATATAATCCCACGAATTACGACATCTGGCTCAAGGTCCACACAATTCCAGTCAGATTAGGCTGGAATTTTAGGGCTAGACTTATATTTAGCTTTCGCCATCCCCTTCAGTGACACAGGTGGAAATATTTGAGGTATTTCCAAAGCCACGAGAGCCCAAAGGTAGCCAAATTAAGCAGCAAATAAGAGTGTCATGACCTGCCCATATCAAATCAAGTATCACAGTAGGAAGGGCAAGCCACTCCCTAAGCCACTCCCCACCACCAGGCGTCCCCCACGGCGGCTTCCTCTCACCACATCACTTAATGCACGCCCACCACCACACACACCCCACACCACCGACCCCCCTTCACCCACCACCCACTCCACACAATTTTGTCCTAATAACGGATTTAATGGGAGGAGACAAGAGGTTGAACAGATAAAGGTACATGGAAGGAAAAGAAAAATTGCTGAAGGTATATCAGCCCATTCACTCCACACACCACACCACACCAAACCACACCACATCACGCCACGCCACGCCACACCACCTCATTCACTCCACATAGACTGCTGTTATACCCCTCGTGCACTCCATCCATTTATCATTCAGTTCTTTAACCTCCTATCAGGTGAGTAGGGGCCCGGGGCTAGGTTAATCAGTCAACGTATTCAGGGCGTTTGACCAGTCGCTTTTCCCTGAGTGGAGATGTAAGCAATAACCCCCACCCTCTTTCTCTCTCTGTCACACACACACACACACACACACACACACACACACACACACACAGACAAGCACGCGCGCGCGCACACACACACACACACACACACACAAGCACGCGCGCGCGCACACACACACACACACACACACACACACACAAAGCATGGCGTGGTGGTGAACGTGCAATGGGACAGTGACGTCAAGGATTTTCTCTTCTTCGTGACTGACAGTGGGCCCATTATCCCTGTCTATCTCAAGAGCCAAGATATTAACGTATTAGACAGGATGGAGAGACTAAGCTGGCGAGACAGATACGAGGAAAACTGATAAGTGTGTGTGTGTGTGTGTGTGTGTGTGTGTGTGTGTGTGAGAGAGAGAGAGAGAGAGAGAGAGAGAGAGAGAGAGAGAGAGAGAGAGAGAGAGGGAGGGAGGGAGGGAGGGGGGAGAGAGAGAGAGAGAGAGAGAGAGAGAGAGAGAGAGAGAGAGAGAGAGACTAATAGCAGAGTATCAAAAGTAGAGAAAACCACACTAAACTGAGCAAAAAGAGAATCACAGTCAAATACCATCATCATCATCATCATCATCCCAATCCACTTTCCAACATTCAGAGTGAGAAGGGGATATCCAGAGTTTGGTTCCCTGATCTCCTTGGGGGACACGAATCTGAGGAGAAAGGATAATGCCCCTGATTCAATTTCCCCTCCCCCCTCCCCAGGACTCTTAGGCCGTAGGGGGTAGGCTGAGGCAACCCAAGTGCTGGGGGGAGGGTGTACCAGTAGTCTTATGCGCTGGTGGGAAGTTTCCTGGTCTTTTCAACGTCCTTTTTTTCAGCCGCTTTTTATGACACGCAGGGAATACGTGGTTAATTTTATCTTCTCCTGGTTCCATAAATTTCAAGCAATCACCACCATCATCATCATCATCATCATCATCATCATCATTATATCCGTCTCTATCACCACCATCACCATCAGCATCATCAGCTACTACTACTATCACCATCATCATCACCATCAACGCCATCCACCACCACCAGCTGCAATCCCACTTCCTTTTGACCTCCGCATATTAAACCCACTCCCCCACTCCCCCGAAAAATAAAATAAAAATCAACTCACACAGCAGACTCTAACAATTCAAACCGTGAAAGAGAACAGACTCAAATTTCACAGAGAACAAGACACTAGCGATATACATTACAGATCCAGCCCCCTTACCCCTTCAGAGGACGTGTGTGTGTGTGTGTGTGTGTGTGTGTGTGTGTGTGTGTGTGTGTGTGTGTGTGTGTGTGTGTGTGACGGAACTGTGTGATTTAACAAAGCGGATAATTTGGCACACGTATCACAGGGTAGCACATACATTACTCTCTCTCTCTCTCTCTCTCTCTCTCTCTCTCTCTCTCTCACACACACACACACACACACACACAAGGGACTGAGAATACCGGTCAGCATAATCACACGTACATAGCCTGGCAGGAAATGAACTGTGTGGATGGGCATGTGCTACGTGACCGTCGTAATGAGAGAGTAATTCACACACACACACACACACACACACACACACACACACACACACAAGGGACTGAGAATACCGGTTAGCAGAGCCTGGCAGGAAATGTGTGGATGGGTAAGTGCTACGTGACAGTCGTAATGAGCGTAAAACACACACACACACACACACACACACACACACACACACACACACACACACACACACACACAAGGATGTCCTCTGTTAGTATGCAACTGTACAAAATAACCCTTTCACCCCGGGACCGTCTTCCTTTATTCTTGCTACTTTCACGACATTTTTATCATGCCTAAAAAAAAATAACTCAAGGTGAAAGGGTTAATGGAAACTGTCTTTAACCTGAGCAGCTCACGAAGTTCTAAAATAAAAGGGATGGATTTTTTTTTTAATGCAAGAAAGAAGGAACCAAAGGCCAGAAGCCAGCATGACTGTTCCATCCCCCCCAAAAAAAAAATAATAATAATAATAATAATAACAGAGAGCCAAATTCAAGATCTGCTCATTTCAGTTTGTCGGATTAATTATAAAAAAAAAAAAATGTACGTGATATATATTAATGAAAACTGAAGGTCATACTCTACGTTACCTTGGAGATGTCGTAAAACCTTTTCCTAATTGATTTATTCTGCAAATCACGCTCTATGGAAAAAAAAAAAAAAACATCAGAGGTATACCTTGATGAAAATTGAAGGTCGTACTCACAATTACCTTGGAGATGTCGTAATACCTCTTCCTTATTGATTTAGTCTGCATATTATACCCTACGGGACATTTGAGTATATTGGCACTGCATGACCCCGACCTAATCAATGTCTTCCATCTCATTACGTTATTCTTATGTCATTCTTACTGCCCCCACGCCAGGTTAATTAGATTACCTGAAGACATTATGAGAGTTGTGCCTCGCTGTTACGCTCAGGTGATTTTTTTTTTTTTTTTTTTTTTGGGGGGGGGGTTATTCTTCATGATTTTTTCCGGTTACAAGAGACTTCGCGATTAGGAGGTGTGTGTGTGTGTGTGTGTGTGTGTGTGTGTGTGTGTGTGTGTGTGTGTGTGTGTGTGTGTGTGTGTGTGTGTGTGTGTGTGTGTGTGTGTGTGTGTGTGTGTGTGTGTGTGTGTGTGTGTGTGTGTGTGTGTGTGTGTGTGTGTGTGTGTGTGTGTGTGTGTGTGTGTGTGTGTGTGTGTGTGTGTGTGTGTGTGTGTGTGTGTGTGTGTGTGTGTGTGTGTGTGTGTGTGTGTGTGTGTGTGTGTGTGTGTGTGTGTGTGTGTGTGTGTGTGTGTGTGTGTGTGTGTGTGTGTGTGTGTGTGTGTGTGTGTGTGTGTGTGTGTGTGTGTGTGTGTGTGTGTGTGTGTGTGTGTGTGTGTGTGTGTGTGTGTGTGTGTGTGTGTGTGTGTGTGTGTGTGTGTGTGTGTGTGTGTGTGTGTGTGTGGTCCTGCGTCAACCACACCCACGTGCATAGGAGTAATTTCCTTCACCCTGAGTTCCCGACCCTCGATGACGCAACCTTACACAACCTCTCAACACCTCCAATCCCAAAACGCCTTTACTGGTTCATTCTTGCTGCCTCCAGACGATTTTTACTTAATTTTGGAAAGGTCTCTTGTTACGTAGAGGTTAGTTTAATGCTGCACCTAACCCCTTCAGACCGCAATAAATAAATAAACAAAAATAATCTAATGGTAAAGGGGTTGGTTAACGTTAATCTACCTGATGCAAAACAAGACACTAATAATAAAATGAAAAGGGGGTTCTCGGGCTGAAGGGGTTAAATCTCCCGCCTACTAAGGGTGATTTAGGGAAGGTAAAGGAGTCACGTGTCTCAGTGAGTCTCTAAGAAGTGTGTTTCCCTGTAAGAAGTAACCAGATCTACTCAATAAAGGTCGTGAGAAAAGGCAGTACCCAGGATGATGAGATAAAGAAGGGCTGCGTTGTCTCATCCCCCCCCCCTCCCCCATGTCTCTCTCTCTCTCTCTCAAACAAACAAACAAATCCTCATTTTCTTTAAGGCGACTACAAAAAGGGGTTCGGTTTAAATGATAAGTGAGATGAGAGAGAAAACAGGAAGGACTAGAGTAAAAAGAAAGTTAGTTCAGATGAGAGGGTGGATGAGAGAAAATTCCTAGGACTCAGGAGGAAGGTAAGGTGTTTTGGTACAGGAGATAAGACAGGTTAAAGAAAATAGTAAGATTTAGGATTATGCTGGTCTATTTTTTCTCTCCTTATTTACAGACCCACGACAAACTAGGAATATATGTACTATTCTCTGTCTTAAGCTGAAAATTTACGAGCTAAAAAGAAAGACAATTCATTCAGTAGGAGTATCATCCTCTCTTACGTCCCTCCCTCCCCCCATCTTCCTCCCCCTTCCCCTCCACTTTCACCCATTTCCCTCCCCCCAAACTCCTCTCCTCCCCCCCTCACTTCATTTTTACTTCCCTCCCCTCTTCCTCCCTCACTTCCCCTCCCTCTTCCCCCTTTGACAAATCTCCTAAGTCCTTTCCCCTCACTTTTTTTTTTAATTTCTTCCCTTCCTAGATCCATCCTTCTCATGTCAATATCCCTCTCATCTCTCCACCCCACTCCTCTCAAATCTCCCTCTCCTACTTTTTCTTCTCTATTCATTCTCTCCCCTCTTCCCCCTTCCCCTCTCCGCTTCAACACTTCGAGGCTCTCTCTCTCTCTCTCTCTAATCTCCTTCTTTCCACCCTGGTTCTCTTTACTACCTGGTTGGGGAGAAGAGAGGAGAGGAGAGGAGAGGAGAGGAGAGAGAGAGAGAGAGAGAGAGAGAGAGAGAGAGAGAGAGAGAGAGAGAGAAGGGAGGCAGGGAGAGGGGGAAGGAAGAGATAGAGGGAGGAGTTGGGTTGGGAGAGCAAAGGGAGGGAGGAAGGGTGGGGGAAGGGAGAATGGGGGATGGGTGAAGGAGAGTGGGGGAAGGGAGAACGGAGGATGGGTGAGAGACAGTGGGAGAAGGGGGGAGAGAGGAAGGTAAGAGACATATGGAGAGTCAGCAGGGAGAGGAAAGCTGAGGGGTGAGGAGGGGGAGGGAAGAGTAGGGAGGGGGAGGGGAAGGTGTGAGGGAAGTGAGGGGGGGGAGGGGAAGGTGTGAGGGAAGAGAAGGGGGGAGGGGAAGGGTCGGGAAAGCAGAGAGAGGGAGAGCGTAAGGGGAGAGGGGAGGAAAGACTGGGGGGAGGGGAGTGGGTAGAGCAGCGTAGAGCAACTCAGTAAGTGGGTGTGCGGAGGCCAGGAAGCAAGGGTGGGGCAGTGCTCTCTCTCTCTCTCTCTCTCTCTCTTCTGTATCTTACTAATTACTCTCTTTCTCATCTCTTCTTTATTCTTTTTTTTCTTTACCTTACTACTCTCCCCATCTCTATTACCTTCACAACTCTCTCTCTCTCTCTCTCACTCTCTCTCTCTCTCTAACTTAACCAAAACCAGAAAACAAACCAGTGAGAAAAAAAAAACTTTGCAAAATATAAAAGAAATAAAACAAAAAGTGACAGAACAGACAGCAGAAGTGAAAAAGGCTATAGAAAGACGCCGCTAATATAATCTATCTACCTACGTCTATCTATCTATCTATACTGCGTGACAGATACATACAGAAACAGTGAAAGGAAAGTGAAAAATATATTAAGTGTAGAGGAAGTGGAATTCAGTGGTAATTTTAAAAGCAGTGGCTGTGAAACGTGAAACACTATATTGGAGATGGACAGGGTAATAAATGTGCCAAACGCGTATGAACGGTGGGTGTTGGTGCGTAATGGGTGATCGTGTGTGTGTGTGTGTGTGTGTGTGTGTGTGTGTGTGTGTGTGTGTGTGTGTGTGTGTGTGTGTGTGTGTGTGTGTGTGTGTGTGTGTGACAATGCCTAACCTACAACTGCGCATTCTAACAAACCTACGTAAGCTTCTAGAAAGGGCTCACCAATTTATGTCCAGAGTGTGATGCAGATATATTTTTAAATCCGATGAAGGAAACGTAAGGTACCACAATAATAATAATAATAATAATAATAATAATAATAACAACAAAAAATCTACCTATTTCTACCCATATATATCTCTATCTATACCCATATCTACCTATTTCTACCCATATATATCTATCTATACCCATATCTACCTATTTCCACCCATAACTATCTTACACTACTTCTCCCCTTATCTATCTATCTACCTATCCATTAATCTATTTCTACCCATATATACCTATTTCTACCCACATATTTTTTCTACCCATATCTATCTATTTCTACTTCCTCCAATCATGTCTCTTATATATCTATCTGCCTACATTCATCTATATCTATTATCTTCTAAATCCATCTATCCAGGTATCCGCATCTGCCTTTATCATCTATCGTTCTATCAGTCTGTCTATCCACCAATCTATCTATCTATCTATCTATCTCTGTCTGCCTATTTATTTATCTATCTGTCAATATCCCTATCCACACACAGCTGGCCATCTATCTTTATATCAATCCATCTTTCTGCATACATACATCTATCCAGAGAGAGAGAGAGAGAGAGAGAGAGAGAGTGTTTAAACAGATAACACTAAAGTTGCTTCATCCGGAAACTCGAGGCCAATAGCGTAAATCGTATCCCCTAGAGAGAATCCAATCCCCTAGAGAGAATCCAATCCCTTATACAGTAGAGACTCCACTCCCTTATAGTGAATCCAATCCCTTATACAGTAGAGACTCCACTCCCTTATAGTGAATCCAATCCCTTATACAGTAGAGACTCCACTCCCTTATAGTGAATCCAATCCCTTATACAGTAGAGAATCCAGTCCCTTATACAGTATATAATCCAATCCCTTATACAGTGGATAATCCAATCCCTTAAACAGTAGAGAATCCAGTCCCTTATACAGTAGATAATCGAATCCCTTATACAGTAGAGAATCCAATCCCTTGTAGAGAATCCAATCCCTTATACAGAACAAATACCTTATAAAAAACTCCTTACATAGAATCCTATACCTTGATGAAAAGATATCGTCTTATATAGAATCCAACTCTGTACCTAAAGGGAATCTAAATATAGAATCCAATCTCTTATGCAGTATCTCAGTCCTTAGAGAGAGAGAGAGAGAGAGAGAGAGAGAGAGAGAGAGAGAGAGAAATAGGAACAATAGTATCGATATTCGTTCCCTATCCCACCCAACCCCCCCCTCTCTCTCTCTCTCTCTCCTTTGAACTCTTTTTTTTGTTTCTTACTCTCCCCCTTTCATTTTTTTTTTATTTCTCTTGTTTGTCTCCTTTCTCTTCTTCCTTTCATTATTATTGCCTTCTTGTCATTCATTCTTGCCTTCCTTCCTTGTTTCCTTCATTCAGTTCTTTAACTTTGTCTTCTCTTCTTTTTATTCTATTTCAAATTTCGTCTCCTTCCTTTCTTTCATCCTTTCCTGCCCTCCCTTCCACTCACCCATCTTTCCTTCCTTCCTTTCTTAATTCCTTCTTGTTTTCCTTCAATCTGCCTTCCATTAATCGTAAGTTTGTCTGTTTCTGCCTTCTTCCTTTCCAGCCTTCCTTCCTCCCTTCCCATCTTCCTTTCCTTCAATCCTTCCCCTCTTTCATCTTTTAACTTCCTTTCTTCCTTCTTTCTTACCATTATTTTTTCCTCTTCTTTTCAACCTTTCTTCGTTTTACTCATTCTCACTCATTTCTTCAACTCCTTTCAATCAACTTACACCCTTCCTTTCTTTCCTTTCCCATTTTTCTTCCTTCTATCCCTTCTTTCACCTTCTTCCTTCAATAATTCCTTCCTTTCTTTCCTCCTCCATTTTCAAATTCCTCACTAGTCTTCCCTCCCTCTTCCCTCATTCCTCCTCTCTATTGCTCTCATTTATCTAACCTCTCTCTCTCTCTCTCTCTCTCTCTCTCTCTCCTATTACTTTCCCATTTTCCTTATTTCTACCACGTCTTTTTTCCTTCCCTTCTTCCTTTCTCCTAATTCATTCACAATATCCCTTGCATAGTTTCTTATCCTTTCTCCCTTTCTTTATTTTTCCTTCGTTTTCCTTCCTTCCCTGTTTCCTTCCTCCCCTTCATCACTGTCATTGTTCCTACCCTTTCCTTCTACTCTCCTTCCCTGCCCTACCTTCCTTCCTTTCCTCTTTCCTCCCCTGTTTCCTTCCTTCCTTATTCCTTCTTGCTTTCTTTCATTTCTTCCTTCTCTAAAATCTTTAAATTCTTCTGCCTCTCCCAAATACCCTCTCATTCTCGTATATTTCCTGACTCCATTCTTCCTCCCCTTCTTCTTTTTTTCCTTCCTTCCTTCCTTCCTTTGTATTTTTTCCTTCTTTCCTTCCCTGCTTCCTTCCCTTTCCTTTCTACTTTTTTTTTCTCATTCCCTCTCTTCCTTCTTTCCTTTCCTTCAGCAATTATATATATCTCCGTTCGTTAGACAGGAAGTGTAGTATCCATCCTCTTTCTTGTTTTCCTTTCTTCTTCCGTAATTTCTTGCCTTTTCTCCTTCCTTCCTTCCCTCCTTGTTCATTTCAATCTGACTTGCCTCCCTCTCTCCTTCCTTGCCTCTCCCCCTCTCTCTCTCTCCCTCTCTCACACACACACACACACCTCCCTCCCTCCGTCCTACCTTCCCTCATCTCACCTTATAAAATATCTCTCCTTCGGCCGCAGAGGAAGTGAAGCATCCTCTTTCCTTCCTTCCTCTTTTCATCTTTATTCTTGTCTCTCCTTCTTTTACTCCATCCTTTTCTCTTCCTTCCTTCCATCTTTTCTTACTTCTTTACATTCCTTCTTGGTCTTCTTTCTTCCCATGTTATAGTTTCTTCCCTCCTTCCTTCCTTCTTTCACGCTCGCTGCTTACTTCTTTCTTCCTCCTTCCTTGTCTCCTTCATTCTTTCGCTATTCCCTTCCCTCCTGTCTCCTTACTCTCATTATTCTTCTCTCTCTCTCTTTCTCTCCTTCACTATCTTGCCTTCCCACCCGGCCTCCTTCAATCATCATTTTCCCTAATCTCCCACCCTTCATTTCCACCTTCATTCTTCCCTCCTTCCTTCCTTCTCCATTCTTCCTTCGTACCCTTCCCCCTTCCTTCCTTCCTTTCTTCACTGCCCTCCATTTCTCCTCTCCCTCCCTCGTTCATTCATTACATCTATCCCATCCCCTTTCCTTTCATTCCACCTTCCTTCCCTCCATCCCTCCTTCCCTCCTTCTTTCGTCCCTCTTTCAAGGAACAGCGTCTTTTATGAAACCTGAAGCTATACCGGGAAACACCTATAAAAAGAAACTAGACAACTTTCTTCCTTTCTTACTTCCTTCATTTCCTATTCTTCCTTCCCTCTTCTTCCTTCATTTCCTATCCTCCTTCCCTCTTCTTCCTTCATTCCTAGTCTTCCTTCAATTTTCTTCATTTCCGATCACCCTTCCCTTTTCTTCTTTCATTTCCTATCCTCCTTCCCTTTGTTTCCTTCATTTCCCATCCTCTTTCCCACTTCTTCCTTCATTTCCTATCCTCCTTCCCTTTCTTCATTTCCTATCCACCTTCCCTCTTCCTCCTTCATTTCCTCCTCCTCTCTTCTTCCTTCCTTCCCCCCTTCCTTTCCTGTCTCCTTTCCGTTCTCCGAGTCTCTTCTACTCTTCCTTCCTTCCTCCCTTCCATTTTCTCTCTCCCTCCTGTTTTCCATGTCTCCCTCCCTCCCTAAGCGTCACTTCCTTTATGAAACCTGACACTATACGGAAAAACACATAAAAACAAGACACGCTCAAAAAGAAAAAAAAATCCACAGGAATAAGAAATGACAAACAAGGGTTGCAAATAGAGTAAGAAAAAAAAATAAGGAAGAAATGAGAAATGAATAACTTAGCTGCAAATAATGTAAAATGGACAATAAATGCTAAAAGTAAATCTATTCGGGTAAATGACTGATGTGACGTAAATAAGATAGCATACACACACACACACACACCACTCGTCTTAAAAATCCGTCTCCACCTCAGAAAAAAAAATAAAAATAAAAATCCGCATTAAAAACAAATGGAAAATGGGCCAGACAATCATCCACACATCATTTTCAGCCTCTGGAATCCTTGGACGACATTCAAACCAAAACCATCCCCTCTTATCAGCTATAGAGAATCACTGATAAGAAAGCCATGAATGTTTATCAATTCCTTCCTAGATAAGTCTGTTCCTACTGATAAGGCGTCGTAATTTAGGGCTGTACAAAAAATTAATTGCGTTAAATGCACATCTTTCGGTATTTTCTAAAATTTTCTAATGTCTAAAAATCAAGAGGGTGGAAATTACTGACCCAGAGCTTACCAAATTCCACTGCCCTCCCCCCTTCCACGTGTAAGCTATGAACTGATAAAAGCTAAATCTGGAGGCAAAAGCTAGAATTAAGGTAACAGCCATGAAGACAAAATTACAATCTGGGTGCAAATTAGTCTTAAAAAATACATGCCATATAGGAAATAGGTAAAATAAACGATGTAGTAAATAACCATCCTAACCCAATTCCTACGAAAATATATGGATCGGCTGCGAGTTGAAATTCATAAGCAGCTAAAATATAACATGGATATAAGCTGGGTATGTTAAACAGGTTCCGTACATTACACGACATTGGCAAAAGTAAGTGCAGTAAATCAGAGTCACCATACACCCAAATTCCCCCTCCCCCCCAAAAAAAAAAAAAAAAAATGGATGAAATGGGTTTGCTCAAAGTGAAAATATTATGTGACAATACAGGTTAGCAGTAAGCAAAAAAAAAAATAATAATAATAAAACAAAGGTAAAACTAAAACAATCAGAAGACAAAAGTTGCCTACTTTTACACGCTGAAACAATACGAAGAAAATTAAATGTATCCTAAACATTCCGTATTCCTGTACCTATAATCCACTTTCAAATTACTCGATAATACACAAATAATATATTCATCTTCATATTTTAATATTCAGAAACAGCATCTCTTACCAGATGATGTGGATGATAATTTTGATGGTAGTACATATATCACATTTAACAGATTTTAACAAGCCAAAAGACATGCTGGAGAAAATATCTAAAAAATGGTAACTGGAAAAAAATCTGTTAAGCATTGAGGAATATTGGTAAAAAATGACAATAAGAACAAACAAACAGTAACAGTTTTAATATACTAACTTACCGTTTAGAAATTTGGGGGGAAAAAATGAAATTATAAATATACAAAAACCAAAAAGGGGTAAAAATAACAATAAGAACAAACAAACAGTAACAGTTTTAATATACTAACTTACCGTTTAGAAATTTGAGGAAATAAAAATGAAATTATAAATATACAAAAACCAAAAAGGGGATCAGATAAAATTATAAACACATTAAAGACAACAAATATACAAGGGAAAAAAATGCTTCGTAAAAATGTAAACAATCATTCAAATTTACATGGAGGGGAAACATAGGACATCAAACTAATGACAAATAAAAATGTTATAAACTTAGCTAACCTGATAAAAAGCCAAAAATAAGTTAAATTAACCCTTTCAGAGCAATGACGACTTATTAAATGTTATACAGCAAAGATTAAATTTTTTTAGATCTAAGAGAGTTAAAAGGATATAATTACCTCCTTCCTAGATATCTTTCATGTTAAATTATTAGCCTGGTGGGACACTGATTAAAAGAAATTAAATGTGTCATCGTAAAGAAGTGATTAACCTTTTCAAGACGGTGGCATCATCTTACTGGTTATTCCTGCTGCTAACAACGATTTTTATTGAAAGACAAATAATAGTGAGAAAGTTATTAAAGTCGTATCTAACCCCCCCCCCACGTTCGAAAAATCCATTCTAAGTTATAAAAAAAAAATGAAGTCTGTATGTAGGTCCCCCCCCCCCCCCCAGTTCAAGAAGTCTATCAAACTAAAAAAAAATTGTCAAAATTGCAAAAAAATAAATGACGTCCTCGATCTGAAGTCTAAAAAGCTAAAGGGATCACGCCGTGCCTCACCTGTTTAATTAAGGGATACACCTGGATGCTGCGAGGTTCTGGCCGAATATATCTGGACATCGTTACCTGTGAAAGGAAATGTAAACTTTAATTAAGAAACTGTGGGAGGAAAAGGTGGGTGTAAACGAATGTACATGGATATCGTTACCTGTACAAGAAGTAAAATAGGGACCAAGAATTTCGAAAATGAGGAAATGTGGATGTGACCGAAAGCATCTGGAAATCATCACCTCTAATGATACGAACTATGAAATCCTGAATAACTAATGAACGAAACATTTGGGAATCACAGCCTGGGAAATGGAAATATAGTACAACATGATGGATCTGGCAATTAAAAAAAAAAAAAAAAATCGGGCGTGAATGAGAAAGATATCCTTGCCTGTTAAAAATACATAAATATGGACTTACAAATCTGAAAACGCGACTCTGAACGAAACAATATGAATAAGAAGAAAACGCCACTGATTTTATACCTCGAAAAAAAAGTACTGTGAACGAAAATATCTGAAAATCCTTGCCTATGAAAAATACTCTTAATCTGAAGGGGAAAAAAAAAATGCTGGTCTGAGCGAAAATATGTGCCAGTGAGACGAGGTGAAATGTGGACTAAGATATCTGGAAGAAGGACCTGTGAACGCAACTGAATAAATTTATGGGATCTGAACGAATACATTAGGAAATCCATAACTGTGAAAGATGACAAATTTACCAAGGAAAGTGAAAAATATTCTGTGAACGAAAATACCCCAACTCATTTGCTTACTACTAAAAAGAATAATCCCCCCCCCCCGCGTATGTATGTGTGTGTGTGTGTGTGTGTGTGTGTGTGTGTGTGTGTGTGTGTGTGAGAGAGAGAGAGAGAGAGAGAGAGAAATGGTCCCCCAATATCGAATCCGCGGGTGAAGATTTATGGAACAGCCGGGGAAAAAAAAAAAAAAAAAAAAAAAAAAAAAAGGAAATGGGACTTGAAAAATCCGAGGAAAAAATCGACTGCTCGAAATACAGAACCCACGAACGAGCACTTGTGGAAAACTGAAAAATAAATAAATAGATTAATAATAATAATAATAATAAATAATAATAATAATAAAAATAATAATAATAATAATAATAATAATAATAAATAATAATAATAATAATAATAATAATAATATCCTAAGTCAGGCCAGTGTATCTTGTCTCTGGTTTGAAAAAAATAAAAAATAAATAAAAAACTGAAATCCGTCCATGCATGATATAAGAAAATGTGAAAAAATAGTATTATCAGGAATGAGGTCAACATCTCTGCCACCTTTCTTCGTTCGTAAAACCCCGCACGCAAACAGAGAAAAATGAAAAAAACGAAAAAAATGAAATGTGAAAAAATGAAAAATGAAAGCCAAAAAATGAACGAAAAAAATATTGAAAACTTAAAAAACGAGAAAACTGAAAAACCGAAGAAATGAAATACCTAACTGAAAAAATGAAAAATTAAATAACTGAAAAAATGAAAAACGAAAATGAAAAAATTAAAACGGAGAAATGAAAAAAAAAAATCAACACTATCCCTCAAGTAACACCTGGATTTTTGGATTCTTCAACAGGATGACGCGAAAGTGCTGACAAGGAGAGATAAGTTGTGCATTTTACGGGTACATTTTCTTATAAGTTTAAATGCTTATTCCCTCTCTCTGGAATATCTGAATGAAGGGTTTTACACAAATTTCTTATATACTTTACATTATTATACATATTTTAAGAACATCATCGTTGGCTACAAGAAACAAGGTCGGATATATTCAGTTTTATCATTTTTTCTTAAATTAATAAATTTTCGTATACACTTCTCAAAGCATTATCGGTCCATTTATCAAACATTTATTATATGAACACAATTTCCAAGACACTTCAATAAATTATCCATATAATTTTAAAAAGATTATGATGCCTGTATATCCATTATTATTAACATTTTCAGTATTCACTTTCTGATAGCCTACACTTAATACATTTTCTAGAGACGTAAAAAAAAGATGACGTGAATATGACTTTTGGGAATAAATTTATGAATGCAGTGTTTGACGACAAATTTTTATGATTTTTTTTCTAATAAATTTAACATTATTAATTTTTACAATTTTAACAATTATATTTACTCGTACATACCGTTTTTTTTTTTTTTTTTTTTTTTTACGAACGTCTTTTACGAATACAGTATCTTACGTAGTGTTCAAGTATTTTTACCCATGATAATCAATATATATATACCGTATACATATTGTTTCATTATAGTTTTCCTCATCAGGTCGTCGCCCTATACACTTATAAATGCACTGTCAACAAATTTTAGCGACACCTGCTGCACCACATTTGAACCCTGAGCAGCATTAATGTAAAGCATTGGTCTGGCAACTGGTAACCCTGGCAACCCTGATGTATTCACGTGTTTGTCGGCGATTGTACTGGCAATGTACAGGGTTGCCAATTACCAGCTGGAATAGCCAATTAACGGGAAATCCGGCGGGACAATTCGCTCCACATTTATACTATCCCACGTTGAACTGCAGCATACTGTTCAAAGTTTTCTAGCTTTTATTTCAATTTTTTACTGAACACGACACCATATGCTAAAATAACAACTTTTTTCCCATAACCTCTGAAAAGTTATACGGCACCAATTTGTACCTACTGATGCGACATTCTTTTTATACTTTTATTTATCTATTTATGTATCTATTTTGCAAGATTTTTATGAGTAGAGGACACCCGTAATCTGGTGTATGGGTTAATTACGTCGATGGGATTATGCCTTATTTTACACCTTATTTTCTTTATCATCCGACGATTTTCTTCAGCGTGATAAGGAACCCTCGATCTGAAGCTCGGAAGTAATAATGGTGCTATGAGAGAGAAGGGTGTGAGTTGAAGGGGAAGGCAGGGTAATGGCAGGGGACAGGGCGACATGGAGGCGATTTGTTTCTGGCCACTCTTTACGAGAATAATGCGTCTGGCTATGGATACTCGTAGATAGATAGATAGATACGGATACAGATAGGTAGATAAATAGACAGATAGATAGACCTTTTATCAACCATAATATTTTGCAGCTTTTAATATGCAAAAATTCTGCACGTCCCCTGATTTGTACCTCATTTAGCTTTTTGTATTTAATTAACGCCTCATACATTACGCTCGATCCTGTAACTAACCAAATATGTAGAGACTGCCACACTTATGCATAAATTGTCTACCTTTATTAACTCATTATCTCACTAAATGCGTATATATTATGGAATTTCATTAACACAATATTGTAACTGACCAAAAATTTAGGACTGTCGCATTTATGAATACATTTTTATCAAGTATTATTTATATATTAGACAGACAGACATAGAGAGAGACAGACAGACACAGCCATATAGACAGATAGACAGATAGATAGATAGACACAGATAAATAGACTGATATACATTAACCTGATATGCATACACGTTAAGCAGCATACGGCCATGAGTCACCCCGTATGTCTCTATTAAAAGCCACTATTGTTTTATACGGCCTATGGGACGCAGGGGAAATGACGGGTTTACGACCATGACGCAGACAGCGGGAGTGGTGGAAGGGTGGGGAGGGGAAGACCGAGAATGACAGGCAAGGACCGAGAACGAGATGGAAGGATAGAAGTGGAAGACTACATGTGGGAGGAAGGCATGGGATGGGAAGGGGGAGGTACGTGTGTAAAAAAAAAAAAAAAAAAAAAAAAAAAAAAAAAAAAAAAGTATGGTGACTGGAAAGGAGTGAGCTGGATGGGCTGACATGATGGAGGGTGGTGGGTGTGAAACGTGAACCCGGTGGACTGCAGAGTGATGATGCCCTCCTTCTGCAGCCCACCATTCTCCCGCGTCCCTCATCAGCAACACGGGGGAAGTATACCGTGTGAAGATGGACGGTAAAAAGTCGGTCGGTTGTCGAGGCAATCGTTTTTACTATCTTAACCAAATCCAAGTGAAAATACGAGAAGAGTGGGTGGAGCTAAGTGGGTGTGATGAGCTGGGACAGTGATGATTAGTGAAAGAATTCCCGAGGCAGTATACCCTGTGAAAATGGATGTTGCAGATAGGCCTGTATGGGCGTGGCGATGTTGTATTCAAAAGTCTTCTCCAAGTAGAGCAAAATAAATAAATATGCACGCACTATGCACACACGGTGTATTTTACTTCTAGCCACACACACACACACACACACACACACACACACACACACACACACACACACACACACACAAAGTCGCCATATTCTGAGCGTTACTAAAGAGATGCAGTTGAGAATAAAAAGTAACAGTGCTATTCTCACTGAGCTTTGCATTATGAAACAGAGGACGAGGGATTGTGAAATACTGCAATGTCTGTCCCATTTCAGTAATCGTATATCACTTAGAGTGGAAGGAGAGAGAGAGAGAGAGAGAGAGAGAGAGATCCAATCCTCTTACGAGATTTTGCAAGCTTACTTCAGGAAAGCCAATAACCTAATCAGACGGAACCCCTTCACTACTAGGGTTCTCTTAAACTGAGAGAAATCGTCTGGAAAAAAAAAAAAAAGAAGAAGACGAAGAGGGGTTGATCAAGACTCCTTGCTTTACTATCCTCATCCTTCAGCATGTAGAATTAGATCTCGTAGTCATAGTCTACTCTGTAACAAGCAGCCTCGAAAGGACCATAAGATCTGTTGCTGCTTGCTTTTCTTTGTACTCCTTTGTGCCACAACTACAACAACTACCACACCCATCACAACTACTAATCACAACCACAACCATCAAAAACTACCAACCACAATGACAACTCACAACTACCACAACAACAACAACTACCACAAACTACGGCTATCACAAGCACCACAGGAACCACAATTATCACAACCACCACAGCTACCACATTTTACCACAACCATCACAACTACCACACTGAACACACACACACACACACACCTCATTCTCATCATCCAGTTATTCATCATCTTAATATCACTCGAGCCATCTTTCATCCTCTTGGAGTCCCAAGAAAAAAAGAAAAAATGAAAAAGATCAAAGTCCTCGCCGTCTTTTGTGTTGTCTCTTATTTATATCATTTTTTCTGTCTTTCTTTTCGAGATTCTTTTCATTTCTATTTTATTTTCCGTCTTCATTTTTTTAAACCCTTCCTCCCCTTCCTTTGCCTCCTCCCCCCTCCCCCTCCCCGTAACATGAAAAGGGGGGGGAGGCTCAAAGGAAGGATTTTTTTTTCTGTCTGGGGATTTAATTTACGACTCTCTCTCTCTCTCTCTCTCTCTCTCTCTCTCTCTCTCTCTCCAAAAATAGCCTCGAGGAACAGCGTACAAGACGGGAAGGGCAAGATACAAGGAAGGGGAGGAGAGAGACAGAAGAGATGGGGGAATGGGACGGAGGTAAGGAGGGAGGGAGGGAGAGAGGGGGCGGGTGTTTTCTGGGAGAGGAAAAGTTGGGAGGGAAGAGCGGGGAGGAAGAAAGAGGCTGTGAGACCGTCTGTGGATATAAGAGTAATTTTATCCTCTCCCCTTCTCTCCCTTACCATTCTTTCTCGTGCCATCCCTCCCCCCACCGCGGCTCTAAAATCCAGTGTAAATAGACGAGAAGACGGTAGGGAGCGGGGGAAATATCTGGGGAGTGGGGAGCTTTGTCAACCCCCTCCCCTTCCCCTTACACCTCCCCCCACACCACGAACCGGGGGGTGAGTAATGGGCAAGGAGGTGCAAGGGGAAATGGAGGAACTGTCAAGGGGGAATCAATTTACCTCCCTCCCTTTCTTCTTGTACATCCTCCCCACCACTAATGGCCCTTGGGAGCAGCGAAGACGGGAGGGGAGAGGGAGAGAGAAAGGGAGGGGGAGGGGAGGGAAGAGGGAGAGAGAAGAGAAGGGAGAGGGAGAGAGAAGGGAAGAGGGGGAAGGGATAGGGTGGGGTCAGGATTACATCAAAGTGTACAGCAGGTTGTGATGGTGAGGGAGGGGTGAGGGAGAGGAGGGACACGTTAGGGGTGAGGAGGACACGAGAGGGGTGAGGGGGACACAAGTGGGGTGAGGGGGGGACACGTGGGGAGTGGGTTAGGTAACAGCACTCAGCACTCGGGAAATTTATGCTGATTGTGTTGGGTTATTGTAGGTTATTTTCTGTCTGGTGGCAGAGTTCAGGACTGGAGGAAATTGTTATTGAATGGACGGATTTCGCTCGACTGAATCAAATCGTCTGGCATTAAAGGTAATAACAAACATTGGGACAGACACCATGAGGCGCTTAACCACGGTGCTCAACTCCGTGATTCAAAATATAATATACTAACCACCCCAAACTATCCTGAGACTGAATGACCCAAAGAAGAGGACACGGAATAGGTCTGGTGAGTGCAGAGGTGTTAGGAGGAAAGGACCAGTGCCATAACGAGAAGGAATATAGACTGATGATTAGAGGAGAAAGGAGGGAAGGATCAGTGATAAAAGGAGAAGGGAGGGGATAAGGATTGATGATTAGGGACAGGAATAAGTGATTGGTAATTGGAGGAGCCTTACAATCCCATAAGGTCTTCAATGCTAAATTAATTACACCCAAAGATTTATTCTTTTATTTATTTATTTTTTACTATTGAACTTGGGATAGATTTTTTTTTTCAACTGGAGGACTTTTTTTTTTTTAATCTCTACCTTACATAGATTCTTCCTTGGTTGAAAATAATTTGATGCTTTTCTAAATAAAATAAAAAACATGGTATCGTAGTGAAGGGGTTGATGGGTAGAGCGTGGAATATAGCTGAGAGAGAGAGAGAGAGAGAGAGAGAGATTATGTTACTATAATAATAATAATAATGATGATAATAATAATAATAATAATAATGATGATGATAATAATGATACTTGTAATAATAATAACAGTGTTGAAGAGGTTGTGGTGGTTGTAGTAATGATAATATTTGTGGTACCGTAGTTACTGTAGTTGCAATTGTGGTAGATGTAATTGTGGTTGTAATTGTGGTAGTTGTGGTTGTGGCAGATGTGGTAGTTGTTGCGGTTGTGGTAATTGTGGTAGATGTGGTTGTGGTTATTGTAGAAGGTCAAGGATGATTATTGGCTTTAATATCTTCAGTATCTGGTAAGAGGATTAAAGACTCTCTCTCTCTCTCTCTCTCTCTCACTTTAACTCACACTATCTCACACGGACGGTCATTATCATTTTTCTTTCCCTCTCGTCAAATTTTCTTCCTCATTTCTCGTTAATTAAAGTTTCTCTCTCTCTCTCTCTCTCTCTCTTCATATATTTATCTACCTATTAATCACTCATTCAAATCAATCTACCTACCTACCTATGTCTACCTATCAATCAATCACTGAATCTACCAATCTATCCATCCATGCTAAACGTATCAGTCTACTATCAATCTCTAAAAATCATCTACCTGTCATCCACTGCCAAACCCCACTTCCTGTGAGTGGCGGCCTCAAGAGAACTACCCACAGGCAATCTTCCAGCCCTCTATTTCCCTCCTAATTACCCAAACCCACACTAACGAGGGTAATTGGCTCGTTGCCTTGTTTGCCTCCCCACTCAGGCTAATTAGAGCAGTTGAAGGTTTTAATTACTCTCCCTCTAGTTATTTTTTTTTAGTTATTACCGTAGTTATTTTATTTATTTATTTATATATTTGTGCTACTCCTGGATTTAGGAAGATGCACTCCACAGGTAACTCCATCATCATTACCATCATCATCATCATTTCCACTACACCACCACCGCCATCACTACATTCATCATCACCATCAGTCGTCATCATCATCATCATCATCATCATCATCATCGTCATTACCACCATTATCATCATCACCATCACAGGCTATCCACATCCACATCCCCAAACATCATCATCATCATCATCATCACCATCATGGCAGCTATCAACCACAACCACCACCACAACCACCATCACCACTACCATCAATCATCATCATCATCATCGTCACCACCACTATCATCATCATCATCACAGGCTATCCACATTCACAGCCCCCCAAAATCATCATCATTACCATCATCACGTCAGTTCACTAGGAAAATAACATTAATTATTAGGCGCTAATTTGGCCAAGAGCAAATTAATGATGACGTCAGAAAGGTAATGAGTTTGTCCACCTGGCGAGGGAAAAGAATGATCTAAATTCTTCACTAAATTTTTGACTAAATCTCCTTCTGAACTATGTTAAGGGAGAGATAAAACAAAGTGCGCGTATCTGGTGTTTTAGAGAGAGAGAGAGAGAGAGAGAGAGAGAGACCAACACTACCACCACATAAATCACAACCTCCACAACCACAACTACCAGCATCACCATAAGCACAAAAACCTCCACAACCACCACCACTACAACCTCCACCACAGCAACAACCTTCCACCACACACCACCACCACAACAACAACCATTACACTACAACCACAACCTTCCACCACACACCACCACCACAACCATTACACCACAACCACAACCTACCACCACACATCACCACCACAACCACAACAACCCTCCACCACACACCACAACAACCACACCATCCACCACAACCCTCCACCACAACTACCACCACCATGCCTCCAAGCTCCGAAATAATTGGTGATATCGGCGTGGTCTATTTCTCGACACCAATACACATTATTTGCTCTGAATATTTTTGAGAATATGTGAGAGTATGTGCATGTGAGAATGTGTGGGAGTATGTGGGACTGTGTGAGAGAGAGGATGTGAGAGTATGTGAGAATGGAAGCATATTAGAATGAAAGTATGTGAGAATAAGAGTATGTGAGGACGAGAGCATGTGACAATGAGAGTATGTGAGAGTGACAGTATGTGAGACTAAGAATATGTGAAAGTATGTAAGAGTGCCAGAGTATGTGAGAAAATGTGCCAGTAAGTTAGAATGAAAGTATGTGAGAATGAGAGAGTATGAGAAAGTATGTGATAATTATAGAATATGTGAGAATATCCACGACAATGTGAGAAAATGTGAGCAAAGGTCCAAGCGAAAGTATGTGGGAATGTGTGAGGCCTTGGAAGTCCGCTAAGTGACAGAAATGAGAGTTTGGGAGTTTGATTTCTTGAGTTAGTATGCATGTCTTGAGAGTTTCTGGGAGCTACCAACATTACAACTACCACCATCACCATCAACCACAACTACTATAGCCATCAACCACAACCACAATTACCACCATCATGAACCAAAACCACAACTACCACCACCATCATCAGCCACAACCATAACTACCACCACCAACATCAACCACAACCACAGTTACCACCATCAACCACAACCACAACTACCACCACCACCATCAAAAGAATTCAGACCAATCAGCACCCACTACCAACTACCACAACTACCACCATTACCCTTATTTCAAAAGTCTCCACCACAACCACAACTACCACCATCCAAACAACCACAACTACCACACCCATTACCAAAATCTGGCTTCGCTTTCGAGCCAGCACAAAGACGAGATATTAGGAGGCTTATCAGAGAGTGTGAGGGAGGGGGGAGGAGGAAATGAGGGGGAAGCAGAGATACGGGGAGAGTGAGGGAAGGCGGGAGATAAAGGAGAGAGAGAGAGAGAGAGAGAGAGAGAGAGAGAGAGAGAGAGAGGAAATATCTACACCCACACCCTACCCATTTTTATTAACACTGCAACTGAAAAAAAAAAAAAAATGTCCAGAGAGGCACTGTCAGAAAAATGTATTATGAAACGCATGATGCAATATTTCAAGTACTGCGAGCATAATAATACCAACAAAGAGCATTTTCATTTTTTTCACAACACACACACACACACACACACACACACACACACACACACACACACACACACACACACACTTTGATTTTACACGTATTACATTTGTTGCTAAAAAAAAATAAAGAGCTGCTAAATGTGAGCTACTGATGCCACTTATAATTAACCCTTTTTGCTCGACATTAATATTCTCTCTGTCTCTGTCTGTCTCTCTCTCGGGGATGAATGCAAGGCCGCCGCTCCGACCGGGTCTCTCTAACCACCATCCCACCACGCGAAGGAGCCAATTATGCCTCCGTAAAGCCTTAAAACCATTTCCTCTCCGGTAATTGCCCTCATTAACTCGAACCTAATGACCTTTGCCTAACTGGGTCATTGCCTCGGGTTGATTACGGAAATGTTATGAGAAAATATATTGGTGTGTGTGTGTGTGTGTGTGTGTGTGTGTGTGTGTGTGTGTGTGTGTGTGTGTGTGTGTGTGTGTGTGTGTGTGTGTGTGTGTGTGTGTGAGAGAGAGAGAGAGAGAGAGAGAGAGAGAGAGAGAGTTTATCCAGTGATTGATTGCACTGTTCCAATTTCTCCTCCCCCCCCCAACCCATTCCAATACCAATCTCCATCACAATCAATTTACCTGTTACACACAGGACAACTCCGCAACACCTCTTCCTTAGCGATTTATTTTTTTGCATTGCACCTTAACATTTTATCTCGAATTAACGTCTAAGCACCAAAATAGTTAACATTAATACCAGATAAAAAAAAAATGAGGTGTAACATGGAGAGTAAGTCGCTAAGATACAGGTGCTAAAATTCGTCCCGTCACTCTTAATTTTTCGTACATTCTCTGACCACGCAGAAATATACCCGTTCCCTCAGAGTATTTATTTCTTGCTCATGCTACCACAAGACTAACTGAGAGAGAGAGAGAGAGAGAGAGAGAGAGAGAGAGAGAGAGATGCTTGGAAGATCTGAGAGTAATCGCAAGGCTTCCTTAATTTAGACGGTTGTGTGTGTGTGTGTGTGTGTGTGTGTGTGTGTGTGTGTGTGTGTGTGTGTGTGTGTGTGTGTGTGTGTGTGTGTGTGTGTGTGTCCCCAGTTGGCCTTAACTAACACCTCCCATAACTCAAGTCCCCTCCTTCCCCCCACTCCCCCTTCCCCTTCTCTCTCTCCTCCCCCTCCACTTCCCTTCCCTCCTCCCTCCCCACTCCACTCCCTTTCCCCAATGCCTCCCACCCACAACTCTTTATCATATTTATATTACTTACAATATTCAACTCACTTCCACTACATATCATTATTAAAACGGGTCATATTCTATCTACCTATCTATTTATCCATCTATCTGTATATATCTATCTACTTTTTATCTATCTATCCATCTATCTGTATATATCTATCTACTTTTTATCTATCTATCCATCTATCTGTATCTATCTATCCATCAATCTGTCTCTATTGACCTATCATTTTCTAGGGTAATTAATTCTCTCTCTCCCTCTCTCTCTCTATCTATCTACCTATCACACACACACACACACACACACACACTACTTCCAATCCCAGTTCCTTTCTTCCATTAGGCACCATTATCGGCGGAGGTAAGCGTATAAATTTAAGGGCGAGGAAGGGGGCGGTGGGGGGAGGCTCGGCGGCTTGGCACTGGTCTCACGTTTAGGGGACGCTCTGGAGTGGGTTCGAGCTCCACTGATTTGCCACTGAGTATGTACGATGAGATGTGGATAAAAGTGGAGATGTGGGGAGGGACGTGTAGGCCTAAGAGAAAAGGGTACTGATGTGGGTAGGGTTGTGGGTAAGATGAGGGTGGGATTGAGGAAAGACACAATAAGCATATGAGTACGGGGGGGGAGAGGATAGTAGTAGTAGTAGTGGTAGTAGTATAGTAGTTGTAGTAGAAGCTGCTACCCCAGGCTCATCTAAATGTGAACTCGGTGGACTACAGGCCAAAGCTACCCCTTTTCCGCAATCAACCATCCTCCTTTCGGCGGATGGGAAAGGGGGGGGTAAGGGACAGAAGATAGGGACAGGGTAAGGTATAGACGTGAGGGAGATGGGGGGGGGGAAGTAAGACTGTGGATGAGGGTGGGGATAAGGAAGATGTTGATGGGATGAGGGATGAGATAAAACTGAGGCAAGGTGAGTAAGGGAGAGTGTAGGCTAGATGGAGTATGAGTGAGGGAGAAGGAGGGGATAGGGTGATGGAGTGAGGGGAAAGGGTGAATGGGGTGAGGGGAAAGGGTGAATGGGGTGAGGGGAAGAGGTGATGGGGTAAGGGAGTGGCAAAGTGTGTGTGTGAAGAGTGAGAAGGGAAGTGGCTTTAACCATTCTCTTCCCTCTAAACAGAAGTGCCCATGACCTTTCCACTTGAGCTAGTTCACGACTCTCTCTCTCTCTCTCTCTCACACACACACACACACACACACACACACACACACACACACACACACACACACAGCCAATCACTTAGGAACTTTTTCTTTGGGGATGGTGGCGTGTCGTGGTAGAAGGGGTGGTCACTGACTAGGGGCAGAAAATACAGAGCTTGACAGATACACAGACGAAAATAAAGACGGAGCAAAGAAAGACAGATTGACACAGACAGATGGATAGATTGAAAAAGGTAGATAGATACATATATAAAAATACAGAAATACATACATAAATACAGACAGACAGACACACCAAGATAAACAACGGCACTAGCATAGGGCGCCGCTTTATTTTAGGGCAATTCTCTCATCTAAGGTACCCCAGTAACCCTTGAATGAAGAAACGAGAGAGAGAGAGAGAGAGAGAAAGCGGGGGGAGAGGGGTTACGCAGAGCACACAGACTTTACGGCGCTTTATCTGTTGTCCCGCTTTAATAATAAATGAGCGACTAACTCTCTAATTGAAAAAGTTTAAGAACACGAGAGAGAGAGAGAGAGAGAGAGAGAGAGAGAGAGAGAGAGAGAGAATGTGCAACTACAAGTAGATACATATACACACACACATATAGACCTAGATGAACAAAATTCTCTCTCTCTCTCTCCCCAATGATCTTAGGCAAGATTTCCCAAGTGTATGTCTCCGTGTAAGTGTGTGTGCGTGTGTACCTAACAAGTATACCGGTATGTACGTTTGCGTGACTGTGTAATTTGTTCTATATATTTCTTCGTGTGTGTGTGTGTGTGTGTGTGTGTGTGTGTGTGTGTGTGTGTGTGTGTGTGTGTGTGTGTGTGTGTGTGTGTGTGTGTGTGTGTGTGTAATTTAATAAGAGCCACGTACGCCCCTAAGACTAGATTATTCTCTCTCTCTCTCTCTCTCTCTCTCTCATTTCCGATTCAACTCTCAATTCCATAGCCATCGTTATATTTTTCAGATTTTATTTATAATTTAGATTAGCTACGCCGTGAAGGTCTGAAATTTTGGTGAGAGAGAGAGAGAGAGAGAGAGAGAGAGAGAGAGAGAAATATTAAAAAGGAAATCGATGCGAAAAAGTGGCTAAGCATCTTCACTAGACCCTAATTTTAATTCCCTCTACCATCACGGGTTTTATTTATTTATTTATTTATTTATTCAATCTTAGGGAAAATCCATATTAAAAAAGGGATTAAGTATATTCGGGTAAATTTGGGTAATATGTGTCGGAGCGAAAGTCTTCCCAGAACTATAAAACTCTAGGGCAACGGTGCGCCAGATTTCGTGACGGAATGGTGTTGCGGACTGATGTATATTTATTCTCTCTCTCTCTCTCTCTCTCTCTCTCTCTCTCTCTCTCTCTCTCTCTCTCTCTCTCTCTCTCTCTCTCTCAGGGTTTAGTTGGAAGGTAACCGAGTTGTTTCTGTAATTGCTTCCTCCACCTCCCCCCCTCCCTCTCCAATGCCCCACTCCCTCTCTCGCCTCCCTATCCCATTCCCCCTTCCCCTCCCCCTTCCCCATGTCTCTCTGGGTTAAAGATCACACACGCACGCACACTGAGACACGATTACAGACACGCACATACAAACACTTAAACATACACACGCACACCCGAACAAATACACATGACACGCACACAGACAGAAATAAAAACACACACAAACCAATGCACGTACGCACGCGCGCAAGCACACACACACACACACACACACACACACACACACACACACACACACACACACACACACGAGTAAAAATAGACACACAAAGGATCCTGACACCCACACTCACATGAACATATATGCACTCACGATAACAAATAATGTTTGCATTCTCTCTCTCTTTTATATATATATATATATATATAGATATATATATATTTATAAAGATATATAAATACATATATATAGATATAGATATATATATAGATATAGATATAGATAGATAGATAGATAGATAGACGGATAGATATAAGTGTGTGTGTGTGTGTGTGTGTGTGTGTGTGTTAAAACATACACACACACACACATTTTTGATATACCGTCCTGCTAGTGCCAAAACCCAAATTTCCACTTCATGTATTTCTCACTCGTCCAAAATACATT
The DNA here is from genome assembly GCF_032717465.1 of Coenobita brevimanus. Classification (NCBI taxonomy): domain Eukaryota; kingdom Metazoa; phylum Arthropoda; class Malacostraca; order Decapoda; family Coenobitidae; genus Coenobita; species Coenobita brevimanus. Next base: position 34,959,020 of record NC_137039.1, read on the forward strand.
AATCTTTGAAGTCCACATTTTCACACACAAAAATATGCACTGTGTATGTATGTATGTATGTATGTATGTGTGTATGCGTGAGAAGGCAGCTTTCATGACGCACAAACAGGCGAAAAGTGTGCGTGCGAAAGGGAATGTGGGCGAGAGAAAAAGATTAGGAAGAGAGAGAGAATTCCCCTTAAGACTTCCTATTTTCTATATCAAAATTCCAGACACCCTTTTACCATAGTACCTCCTGCAATGCTGGTCATGGACTAACTGAGAGAGAGAGAGAGAGAGAGAGAGATAATACCAAGGGCTGTCTATCATGAAAGGAATAACCACTATAAAACCAGAATCCCCCCTCAAAAAAAAAAAAAAAAGTATTTTCACAGTTTGCCCAAAATTCAATTACCACGTCAATCCGGGAGAGAGAGAGAGAGAGAGAGAGAGAGAGAGAGAGAGAGAGATTCCACCTCCTCATACCCGGTACTCTTCTGACAAATAACCCAACTCCTTGACATTCCTTAATATTTTCTTACCTCGTTCTTGGGCTGTGTCTCCTTCGTCTTCCATCTTCCTCAATCTGAAAATAAATATCACGAATAATTATTAACTTCATTTAGATCGCAGTCACACTAATAATGACAAAAATACAACTGAAAATAAAAAATAATAAATGTAATTATACTCATGCGACCCTGGTTGATAATTATATTGCTTATTACATTTCCTACGGTCATTAATATTTTACACACACACACACACACACACACACACACACACACACACACACACAGGAATAAAACCAAGTTGCAACAATAAGATTTTAAGCATGTCCTCGGGCTGAAGGGGTTCTCTCTCTCTCTCTCTCTCTCTCTCTCTGCTGCATTATACAGCGCGTAATTCAAGCGAGAGGAAGAGTGAGGAGGGATAGAGATTAATAGATTAAGCTTAACTAAATTAGAAGGGGAGGATAATGGAGAGATCAGACTGAGTGATGTAAATGAGATACAGAGAGGGTACAAGGAGAAAGTGAGAGAGAGAGAGAGAGAGAGAGAGAGAGAGAGAGAGAGAGAGAGAGAGAGAGAAAGAATCCTGGTCGAAGGAAGACACGCAATACAAACACAATTAAATTTCCACACAAGCACTAGCAATGATT
>NC_137039.1:34965160-35037660 GCF_032717465.1 Coenobita brevimanus
TTCATCAGTCTTAACAACCCTCACAGGATGCTGCGTCAGCCATCAGATATAAAGCTGATCTTGGCAACAGGCGTCGTGTGTTTGGCAGTGGAACAAACAGACATATCATACTGTTTGTTATGCCCAGCCATCCCCAAGAAATAAACAAAGATTTCTATATAAGTATGATAGAAGAGACCTTGTGCTGTAGAGATTAAAGGCACACACACACACACACACACACACACACACACACACACACACACACACACACACACACACACACCTTCCGTCGTAATTAATTCTCCACCAGACTGCCTAGGGAACAACAACTACTACTACTACTACTACTAATTCTCCTCTCTTATCACTACACCCCATCCCTCCATCTCAACATCAGTCTCCCCCTCCCCGCCTCCCTTTCCACCTTACCTACATACGCTTCTAGTTAGTCTCTCATTCCTCGTCCTCAACCAATATCCAACCACATAAATATAAAAAAAAATCTATGGCATAACTCCAACCTCGACGACCTCCCTAAACAAAAACAAAAAAAAAAAGGAAAAACGAAGCGACCCTGCAGTATGCTTGTGTACGTAAATATAAGCAAGGGCAGTGTGTGTGTGTGTGTGTGTGTGTGTGTGTGTGTGTGTGTGTGTGTGTGTGTGTGTGTGTGTGTGAGAGAGAGAGAGAGAGAGAGAGAGAGAGACTCCACAGCCGTCTGTAACTCAATTCATTTTGTGACGAAACCGGACGATATTTTATCAGACCTAAATTTCGTAAAGCCACAAAATTACGCTAAAGTTTCGTCCGTCAGGTCACGTACGAACAACCACATGTACGTTAGTATGCCGCACATGTCGGGGGGTGAGAGGAGAGGGAGGGAGGAGGGAAGAAGAAGACAAGGGGGAGAGGAGGAGGAGAAGGCGTGGGAGAGAGGGGGAAAGAACGTGGAAGTGAGGGGAAATGGGGAGAGAGAGAGAGAGAGAGAGAGAGAGAGAGAGAGAGAATGGGAGGAGTGGGCGTGGAAGAGACGGAGAGGGGGTGCAAGAGGGGGTGGAGCGGGGGTAGAGAGAAAATGAAAACAGCAAAGATGTACAGGAAACCAAAATTATTGTAAATGAAACTGACAGACAGACAGACACAGACAGGTGGATAGATACAGAAAAAAAAAAAATCAATGGCTGAGAAATAGCAAAAGACAAGGAGAGAGAGAGAGAGAGAGAGAGAGAGAGAGAGAGGGGGGAGTATGTAGTTACGCCCTAAAATTTTTTGACGTACTGCCACAAAAATCTAAACTGTCGAGAAAAATGAGCTTTTCTGGACCTTGCTCATCATCAATCACCATCATTATTATCATTATTATTATTATGATTTTTGTTAGTTACTATTAATATTATTAAATTCTCTTCATATAATTATTACCTACATCATTACAACAAACGAAAAACATATTGCTGCTTTGTTTACATTTTCGTTTTCTCTTAACCTGATTCTATTTTCTCCCTGCTCAGGTGGTGGGGAACTGTTCTTACCGCCACTCCCTCACTCGCTGCTCGTCTTTATTTGGCCTTTGTGCTTGGAATACTGAAGGTCTCCAGTACGTGACCTCTTCCTCGTCATAAAAGATAAATAAAAAAAAGAATAAAAATGGTAGCAATAAACTAAAAAGAAAAATTAACAGTAAATATCCTATATATACTGTACAGTAGATATATATATATATATATATATATATATATATATATATATATATATATATATATATATATATATATATATATATATATTACTAAGTTAGCCCACATTTTCGCCCTTCTGCAAATTATTCAATGTAGTTCAGTGGGAGAAAGACAATATTACGGCTCTACATCCTTTCCACAGCACTTCCTCGTGACTAGCAATTTTTCCTAATGACAATCTATTGTAACAGCATTCAAGTTACAGATATGGCAGCTTTGGCCCAAGTTAGAGCAAAAAGAATATAACTAAGATCCCTTCTGCACGAGGGCCCTTTCCTAAGCTGAACAGCATCGTCAAAAGGCAGAATGATAAATAAATAAATTAATTAATAAAATAAATACATAGCCATGCGGCCAAAGGGTTAATAGACACTGCAAAAATAATCAAGGACAAGATGCCACTTCTCAGGCTAAGTGAAATCTTCAGGGGGTAACAAGAATGAATCGCCGTACTGAAGGGGTTACGGGATAGCTTAACCCCTTCTGTACGGGAGGCCTTTCTCTCTCTCTCTCTCTCTCTCTCTCTCTCTCTCTCTCTCACACACACACACACACACGCACACACACACCTCTAAGCTACTCAGATCTGCATACTGATCCAGCGCACACAAGGCGTTAAACGTACACATACTAATTACATTGTTACACACACACACACACACACACACACACACACAAAGCTAATTCCCCAGACACACTTTTAATAAGTCAATGCACGCACACAAAATTGAATTAATCCCAGTAACGCACACACGCCCATGATCTCTCTCTCTCTCTCTCTCTCTCTCTCTCTCACACACACACACACACACACACACACACACACACACACACACACACACACACTTTCACGAGTCAATGGACGCACACAATACTGAATTATTTCCAGTGCGCGCGCGCACACACACACACACACACACACACACACACACACACACACAATCCCACATACTCAAGCCAATACACGCACTTTTAACAAAATTGCCTCACTCAACATTACAAAACACACGCACACGATAATTCACTCACACGTCTGCCAACCCGCAAAGACGCACATGAGCTACGGCAACGCGATGAGCGGTAATATATGCATGGCCAATTTGCATGTATTCTGCCATGCTCACACAAAAAAAAATGCACATGGGCAATACTTACACGCTTTATATGCACACGTGCACACATTTACGCCATGCTTTATATGCACAGGTAATTATTTGAGAACGTTTATGCACATGTATACACACGCCGCATACGCACACGATTAAATACGGACATGAGAACACACGCACAAGCTTTACGCTCACGTGTACACGGAAATATACAAGATTATGAGAATTGGCATCAACACTGACATTCTTGAGAGAGAGAGAGAGAGAGAGAGAGAGAGAGAGAGAGCCCAAACCTCACATATTCGAAAAATAAATGCCATCATTCACAATACTTCGTCAATTTTCAGTATTCATAGTCTTTCCATCACCATAGAAGTATTGACACAGAACGGGGTGGATATACACACAGCCATACACGTTTGTTCACAGAGAGAGAGAGAGTGAACAACGAAAATAATTTTGATGGGGAAATTGAATTTATTGCGAAGCCTAAGCCCTCCTACACACACACACACACACACACACACACACACACACACACACACACACACACACACACACAATGATAAAAGCAAAGTGTGATGGTATTTCGCGTCTAAAAAAAAAAAAAAATACAAATTCTATGCACAATAAATTATGTATCAGTGGCAAGCATACACATGAAAGAAAATGTTAATTCAATCAGAAAGATATCAACAGGTAACACACACACACAAAAAAAATGACCTAGAGAAACAAAAATGCCCAGTCTTTGGCATTTAAAAAAAAACTGAAAATAACCTGTCAACCCTTAATTACTCTCTTACCTGAACGCAGCAACTATTTAAGCCTAGCCATATAACAACTACTTATCCAAACCTAACCATAAAGTTTCCCTTATAATATTTCAATAGCACATCCACATCTAATGAAATATTAACCATGTCTTGACTGCATCATTTTTTCCTTTTTTTTCATACAAGGAAAAAGGAACCAATGCCCGCAAACTGTTCCCTCCAAGAAAAAAGTAACAAGATAACTGAGAGACAAATTCAAGTTTATTACAGCTAACACCTGAAAAAATTAGATACCGCTGAAGTGAGTCAAAGGATATCCAGTGTTAACTATACATTAAAAGTCTATCTACATATGATCACTCACAAACCAATTACATTCTAACTGAACTCTTGCCATTAACAACCATGATAACCACACAAACCAACAGCACTCTAAGTGAACTCCACCATAACCATACTAACCACAAACAACAATTAGCACAGAACCACTAACCACACACTAATAAGTCTAGCCAAACCCTACCGCTACATTAACCTCAACTAATTACACAAGCCAGCCCAACTCCATCACGCCGACGTAAGCAAATTAATCCTGCCTTCACCATCCCACTCTCCCCTGCCACGTGGTACTCTGTTTCACTAAGCTCAGTAATATCTAAGTAATATCAAGGGTAATATCAATAGGGTGAGGTAATATGGAAAGTACTAATCAATAAGTTCCTGTAATATCAGTAACAACATCGACAGTTTGGTAATATCGCTAATACTTACAAATTACTATGACACAAGATTACACACACCATCAAGCACTATACTCGGCGACCACTGATGAGACACCGGCTCCAATCTTTCCTCCCCCCTCCACCCTTTCCTCCCTGGTTTTACCTCCACATCCCCTCCATACCTCTTCCCTCCCCCTTTTACCCCCACCCCACTCCCTCTTCGTCCCCTCCCTCTATCCCCCCTACGCTCCAACCCCTTACCGCAATACCCCCTCCATGCTTCTACCCTCCATCCCCCCAACCCCCGCCCCTCCATCCCCCATACCCCACCTGCACAATACCTCCTCTACCCCCCGCCACCGCCAACCCCTCCATCCCCCACACCCCTCTACCACCACCACCCCGCACTTCCTCGTCATACGTAGATGGAGGGAGAGGAGAAAATGAGAAATGATGAAAATTGGAAGGCGAAATGAAGATAAGAAATTTTGTGACAAGAAGAGCACTCGATGAGGAACTGAGAGACGGCGAGGCGAAGGGGCAGGGGAGGGTAGACGGGAGGGGGAAGGGGAGAAGGGAGAAGGGGAGAAGGAGAAACAAAAGGAACAAGGGAGGGAGAAAATGAGAGAAGGAAGGAGGAGGCAGAAAGGCAAGAAAAGAAGAGATACTGTAACACGGATGGAAACACACGATGAAATAAACAATTGGTAAAAGGAAAATGTAAACAAACGAAAGAAAATGGAGTACACGAGGTCTGACAGAGAATGCGTATCACAGGTGAGGGGGGGGGCTTAGTTGATGACGTCACGAGATATCTTACTCAAATTTGATGCCTCATGTTGAATTCTTTACTTGTCCCCATGATCATTATTATTGTTATTATTATTATTGTTATTCTAACCTGACACTATAGTTGAGGGTGTTGCTGTGTTATCATCATTCCAGTTGTAAGTTTGGTGGGTGGGATAAGGAAACGAGAGAGAGAGAGGGAGAGAGAGAGAGAGAGAGAGATCCAACTGCATCACAGCATTAACGCAAATTTCGCACTGACTAATTCATTTACGCCAAACAGGAACAAATTTGCATACACTATGAACACACACGAAGATAAGTAAAGAGCTGTTATTTATTTATTCATTTTTGTGATGGGATGTTAATGTAATATTTGATCTCAGCATATATACGGAGGCGTGCATAGTGTTTGTCGTCATCATCATCATCATCACTGTCACCATCATCATCATTATCGTCATCATCATCAAATTATAAGAATGCCCCCGGATCTTAATGAAGCTTATCATCATCATCATCATCATCAAGATACAGTACATGACAACCTCTACTGTAATGAAGCATGTCATCATCATCATCATCATCATCATCATCACAACTACACAATCATCACAGAATTCCTTCATTTTCATGCTTGGGAAATTTTGGCTGCACTTGGCAAGCAGATTTCTAAACAATGCATCATTACTGCAACAGAAAAAAAATGCTAAAGCCTCCTCCACTCTGACCTATTTATTATTATTATTATCATTATTATTATTATTATTATTATTATTATTATTATTATACCAACACAACCACCACTACTGCTACTACGACTATTATTGTTATTATTATTATTATTATTATTATTATTATTACGTGACTGAATTTGAGCAAAGACTAGATAATCTTTCTTAATCCCCAGAAAACCACCAACATGTCTGAAACCTTTACATGCCACCACTTCGACGCTAGTATCCACCGTCCATACTGAATACACTCTAGGGCTGCCTCATTCTGGCCTCATGTGAAGGTGTTAGCGGAGGTGGATCTAGCGGATTAATAAGGCCTTTTTAAAATCGAAATTCATGTAATCAAACAGATCCTTGCCCCAAATGGATTCGATCTCCCGTCCTTTCAAACAGCAGACCACTATTCTGTCCACCCAAGCAGACCACATCTCTATCCACCCAAGCAGACCACATCTCTATCCACCCAAGCAGACCACATCTCTATCCACCCAAGCAGACCACATCTCTATCCACCCAAGCAGACCACTTCTCTATCCACCCAAGCAGACCACTTCTCTATCCACCCATCCACCACTTCTTTAAAATCAAACAAAAAGCTAATATATATATTTTTTTTAACAGATGATGAGCAGAGGAAGGAAAAAGAACCTGAATAAGGCAGAAAATGTAAAAACTAAAGTAAAAACGAAAAAATATATATATTTCCATACGTAATTAAAAAAAAAAAAAACATCTAAAAGACAATAAATCATAATAGCATGAAACATATATAATAATGATTAAAAAAAAACACTAACTCAATACAGCCATTCAGTTTCATAAACGATAAACGAGGCAATGACAGCAAATAAAGGGGCAATAAATTACGTGATAAAACACAATATGAATAAACGTCTGGCAGAAAAAAAATGTACTTGGCCATTATTTATTACGACAGCGCTTGGTAATTTACTGCAAAAATCATGATATATTTAATTACTTTATATTTTTCATAATGGTCGTGTTCTAAATTATTAATGCGATTTCTCTCTCTCTCTCTCTCTCTCTCTCTCTCTCTCTCTCTCTCTCTCTCTCTCTCTCTCTCTCTCTCTCTCACCACTGCATTTATGTATTTTTCTTTTCACACTCTCTCTCTCTCGCTCTCTCTCTCACACACACACACACACACACACACACACACACACCACTGCATTTATGTATTTTTCTTTTCACTCTCTCTCTCTCTCTCTCTCTCTCTCTCTCTCTCATATCACTGCGCTCATGTATTTTTCATCTCTCTCTCTCTCTCTCTCTCTCTCTCTCTCTCTCTCCATTCTTCTCCGCTTTTATCTCTCATCCATTTTCTTCTTTACTTCCCTCCCTCTCCTCCTGCGACCTCACCTCCCTCCCCCGTCCTTCCACCCTCCCTTCTTTTATCAACATAGCCTCACACGCATCCGTTACCCCTCCCTCCCTCCCTCCCTCCCTTGCTCTTTCCCCTCTCTCTTATTCTCTCTTTCCACCCTACATCCTTCCCTCCTTCCCTTTCTCTCTTTCCTTATCTTCCTCCTCCCCCTTCCTTCTTTTCTTCCCTTCCTCCAACTCTCCTTGCCTCCCCTTCTCTCTTTACCCACCTCCCTCCTCTTTCTTTTAACCTATCTTTCCCTCCCTATTTCCCTCCCTTCCTACCCCCACCCTCACCTCATAAATGTCCTACCTCTCTCTCTCCCTCCTTCCTTTCTCTCTTTCCTTTCCTCTTCCCCTCCCTCCTTCCCTCCCTCCCATTTAATAAAGTCTCTCAATCTTTCTTCTCCCTTTCACTCCCCTCCCCTCCTCTCTCTCTCTCATAACCTATCTCACAAAATTGCCTAGCTGAGGTATCCCTAAAATTTTATGAAAGAAAAAAAAGTCGAATGAAAATGTGTGAATATATATGAATAACACGAAAAAAAAAAATGTTGAGTTTTTTTCCAGAAGATTTTTCGAAGTGCCTGAGAAAGAAGTTCGCTCTGATTAATACTTGTGTGTGTGTGTGTGTGTGTGTGTGTGTGTGTGTGTGTGTGTGTGTGTGTGTGTGTGTGTGTGTGTGTGTGTGTTTTCAGTATTTTTTTTTTTTGTGTGTCCACACTATGATGGAGACCTATTGAATTCACTGTTTTTCTTTCTTCCAAACTTTTTTTTTTATTTTCATTTTGGTGCCATTCCTTTATTTTATCATCAATTTCCTTCAGACTTGGTACAAATTTTTCCTTAGGCAAATATCCACAAGCACCTTTTCACACACTCTCTCTCTCTCTCTCTCTCTCTCTCTCTCTCTCTCTCTCTCTCTCTCTCCACATCCCTTCTTCAGCTTCCTCCCTCTCTCTTTCCACTTCCCTCCTTCCCCTTCTCTCTCTAATTTCTACTCTCTTCCTCTCTAATTGTCATCTATTTCCAACTCTCTCCCTCTTCCTCTCTTCGTTCCCTTTCCATGGCCTTTCTCCCCCTACACATCCCCCTCTAGTTTCCCCCTTTCCCCTCATTACCTACTTGTTTTCCCCTCTTTTTTCTCTCTCCCTCACTCCCCTTCCAATCACAGCATAGCCTTCAATGTCTCCCCCCCCCCACTCTCCCACATTCCCTCCCCGTTCTTTACCTCCTCTTCCTCCATTTTCCCCACTCACCTATCGTTTCAGTCCACCATCTCCTCCTTCCCCCTCTCTCCCCGCTCCTGTCATTTTCTCCCCTTTTTCCCTTCCATCCCTCAATCTCTCCCCCCTCCTTAACATTACCTCCTTCCCTTCCTTTCTCCCCTCATTCCCCTCTTTAAATTACAAGGCTCCCCAAACAACAGCAACCCTAAAATTAACGATTTTTTTTTTTTACTCTGTTTAGACTCTACCATTCAGAAGATCTAAAATTAAATATAAAAGGCTACCCTCCAAAAGGAAAACCACAACAAACCCCCATTTTCTCTGACGTAGATGTTTACATGAAATACGTATCTTATCTTTTTTCTATTTATCTGTCTTTTGATTTCTGTATTACTTTGATGATATTTTAAGAACTACTATTTACCACCTCAGTACATCATCGTACGGAAGGGGCTGAAACAAACAAACAAGGTAATTAACAACAACATCCTTTCATTAGCCTACGCTGGGTAAGAAAAAAAAAACTTGCCAGAAATTCATAGTTGTTTATTTACCACTTCAATTTAAATGAGACGTACCCTGTGACACTGAGAGAGAGAGAGAGAGAGAGAGAGAGAGACCCACAAAAAAAAAATCCCTATCCCATCATTCAGTTTTTCCTTTATCCTATACATTTTTCATCCTACAATGAAAGCTGCGTTTATACCACCTCAGTTAGTTCTCTCTCTCTCTCTTACCTCCAGTGTCACTTACCCTCTCTCCTTATCCTCTTTTTTTTTCCATTCTCCTCCCTTCCTCCCTCCTTTCTCTCCATTATTCTCTCTCTTATCTCCAATGTCACTTACCCTCTCTCCTCCTCGTTTTTCCTTTTACTCCTCTCCCTTCCTCCCTGCTCTCTCTCTCTCTCTCTCTCTCTCTCTCTCTCTCTCTCTCTCTCATTTACACATCTTTGGAGACCGCCAAATGTAATGACGGGTTCGGTATTTTGTATAAGAATGGTACGAGAAGAAGGACATTTCAGCTCAAGAGACGTCGCAGCTGTAAATTTTCGGCTCTGTGAAATACGTTACTGTGAAACTTAGCTATTGTAAAACTCGAATATTGTAAACAGCTATTGTAAATATTGTAAAACAGCTACTGTAAAACCTGATTATTGTAGTTATTGTACAACCTGAATATTGTAAACAGATATTGCAAAACTTCAATACTGTAAACAGCTATTGTAAAACCTGAATATTGTAGACAGATATTGTAAAACCTGAATATTGTAGACAGCTATTGTAAAACTTTAATATTGCAGACAGCTATTGTAAAACGAATATTGTAAACAGCTATTGTAAAACGAATATTGTAGACAGCTATTGTAAATCACCTCTTGTGAAACTTGGATTTTGTGAACCTTAGCTACTGTGAGAGGTGGACATTGTAACATCCACGGTGAAGCTAAACTACTGTAAAACTTTCCTATGCTGACCCACAGCTGTCGTGAAACTTTAACTGCGAAACTAATCTACTGAAACGTCCAGGGCAATTTCGGCACCTAATCTAAGCCTGATTTTTCTGGTGACGAAAGATGAGGTACCGAACTCCCTTGGTGTCGAAATATTAAAACCCGAGATAGTACTTCAGCCGAACTATCCAGACCAAAAAATAATAATCCCGCGTTCAGTGGCGAAAAAATCAGGACCGAATTTTCCCGGAATAACAAAATCACGGCGGCGAAATATTCAGGCGGCGAAAAGTGCTAGAACGGCCGCAAAAGGATATCGGTGGCCAATTTTGTTTGTTTTATTTATCTTTTTCCCTTGTCTTTTTTCTTTCTTTTTTCCACTGACGCTCCCAATCCTTTAGTCGACTTTTATGGCTCTGAATATGTGGGCTGTTTCTCTCTCTCTCTCTCTCTCTCTCTCACACACACACACACACACACACACACACACACACACACACACACACACAGATAACAAGCAAGCAGGGAAGGGACGGAAAAAAATGAAAAAAAAGCGGTCGTAATTAAGACAAACCAAGCAAGGGGGAAGAGAGAGAGAGAGAGAGAGAGAGAGAGAGAGAGAGAGAGAGGAACAGAGAACAGGGAAACAGAGTGGAGGGTGAAACAAAAAAAAAAGAAAAAGAAAAGAAAAAACGCAGTCTCTCTCTCTGCCGGGTAAAGCCAGGTGAGATACACAGGATGGGAGAAACAGAGAGAACGAGAGAGACACGGAGAGCAAGGAAACAGGGGAGGGAAGGTGAAAAGAAAAAAAATGTGAAAAACACGCAGTCAGTCAGTCAGTCAGTCAGTCAGTCAGTCAGCCAAGCAAGGTTCATGAAATTCACCCGGCCACCTCCATCACCCTTTGTAACTCGCGCCCTCGCCCCCTCCTTCTCACCAATATTAAATCCAGGCCTGTGAACCTTTGAGCATTTTTACTTTTGCCAAAAAATGCTAACTAAATCACATCTTCTTTACACTTCGCCGGATTGTAGTAATTGCAGTCCTGATGAGGTTATGGAGTTTCGAATCTATGCTCCATAATGTACTTGGAGCTTCAAACACTTATGCATGGGAAGGAAATGTTAAAATCTCCTTCGCCACACTAGGTCGAATCGTAGTAATAGTAGTCCTGATGAAGTGAGAGAGTCCGAAATCTATCCCCCATTTGAATTCGAAGCTTCGATCATTTACACCCGCGAATAACTAAATCGGATGCTTCAATACTTACATCTGGAAAATAAGATACAACTCATACAAGATTTCTGTAACTACTCCATGCTGAGCTATGGCAACTGAAGTGTCGGTGATGTTATTGTCTCAAATCTATCACCAACCAGTCTAACCGTAGTTGTGCATTAGACTCACAGCTTCGAGAATTTACACACAGGCTGTCTGATAATTAAAAAGCGTACCCAAATGCAGTCCAATCGTATTTCTTAAAGCCTCTGAGAAGCGTGACTTTCACATATCTATTCTCCATCTCGCAACAATTCGCCTTTCATTCGGAGCTGCAAAACTCTCTCCAAAAACACAAAGCTTTCAGAGGATTGTACAAGCGTAACTCTTCCAGATCTACGGTCGCCTACGCTCCACATCCCGACGGCCGTAAAACCGGAATATTCCATCTCGTTCTCTTATTCGGAGGTTCGTTAGCATGCCGGCGACGTGAGCGGCCGAACGAAGCGTAAAGTGAGACGTTTCGCTGGGTTACGTTCACCTCGTACTGTATAGCTTTCAGCGCGGGGAATAGGAAGAGAGAGAGAGAGAGAGAGAGAGAGAGAGAGAGAGAGAGAGAGACGAGGGCAAGGGACGAGATATTAACATAAACTATTCCTCCAGTCTCTCTCTCTCTTTCATCTGTGGTGGAAGGAAGATTGGGTTACTAATGATCCCAGTGTGCGAACTCTCTCTCTCTCTCTCTCTCTCTCTCCACATAAGCCTGTAGTGATAAAAACCAGATATCTCCCTTTCCTGAGCTTGTTTGTTTACATTTTGCACCGACCACGTGACAGATGTAAACAAAGATTTCTGGGGATTAAATATACGGCCTTGAAATGTTTGTTGTTTGTGTGTGTGTGTGTGTGTGTGTGTGTGTGTGTGTGTGTGTGTGAGAGAGAGAGAGAGAGAGAGAGAGAGAGAGAGAGAGAGAGAATAAAAGACAAGAAGAAGAGAGCTGAACTATCTGCAGAGAGGGAGAGGGCAAAGAAAAAGCTGTAGAGCGCAAGAGGGAGAAAGGAGAGAAATACAAGAGAATACGAAGATTAAAGGATTGAAATGTGGAGAGAGAGAGAGAGAGAGAGAGAGAGAGAGAGAGAGAGAGAGAGAGAATCAGTAAAGTAATCCATCCCAGCCGTGGAAAGCGTGCGGGTAACGATTTTGTGAGGCGGGCATTTCTCCTTCAAATAATCACGGTAAAAGGTTGGTGAAAATGACTACCTGTAAATACTGGAAATGCGACGAAGACGTAATGAACTTCAAGACAGGTATCACACGCGTTCCTTCAAGCTCTTTTTTCTTTCTTTCTTTCTTTTTTCTTGAGCTGACAGATGACTGATTACGTTTCATACCTATCGACAACAGGATTATTGTTAACCCCTTAGATAAGAGTTTCAAAGTGCCAGAGTGCCAAAAAGTGTCAGAGTGCCAGTGTCAAAAAATGTCAGAGTGCCAGTGCGCCAAAAAGTGTCATAGTGCTAGAGTACCAAAAAGTGTCAAAGTGCCAGAGTACCAAAAAGTGTCAAATTGTCAAAAAGTGTCGAGTGCCACAGTACCAAAAAGCGTCAAAGAGTGCCACTGCCAAAAGTGTCTGAGTGCCAGTGCCAAAAAGTGTCAATACCGAGACCCTTAATACCGGGACAATTAATCCCACGCCCCTGACAGCTCCAACTCAGTGCCTGGTGCCAATTGCCGTGTCTCCCACCCAGTCCAGCCCTCCAACGCAGATGTAGCCTGACGTCATCTCATATTTCGCACAGCATCTATTTATCTACTTATGTCCATATCTATTTACCTCAGCCTATCTATCAATGTATCTATCTGTATCTATCAACCTGTCCACGTATCGGATGCAAGCTAACGTTCTCAATACTTCCCAGGGCGATAAAGGTTTCAGAGTTGCATCTATCAATGTATCTATCTATCCATCCGATTTAAGCTGACGTAATCCCATACTTCCCATGGCGTAAAGGATAAAGAGAGTAATATCTGCATTATCCCCTTCCTCCAGTAATAATATCCTCTCTATTCTACCCATCTATCAATCTCTTGCCTGGCTCCACATCTTGTAAGAGGTGGACTAGGAGGAAAAAGAAGGGCCTTGCTTATATAAATGTCCCTCCTCAACAACAACCCTCTTCCCGTGACACTCGTTCTTCGCTAGAGTTGAGGCATCTGTCCCTATTCAGCAACGATTTCTCTTCTCATACAATCATACCTGGTTCGCCTACTCACCAAAAAATGAAAAAAAAAAAGTGACCGTAGTGAATCAACAAACCCCATCAACAACAAAAATAAAATAATAATAATAATAATAATAATATTAATAACAATAATAATAATAATAGTAGTAGTAGTAGTAGTAAAAATAACAATAATGATGATGATGATGATGATAATTATAATAATAATAATAACAATAATAACATTGTGACCTCGTTTTCTCACATCATTAGGTCAAATGCTGGCGAGGTAGGAACGTATTATTTTTCCTGCTGCTTCAGGTGGCGGGAATTGAAAGTCAGCGTGCATGAAATCGCCCCTGCCATGTGTCAGGCGCATGCACGGGCGCGGATATAAAGCTCATGCATTGTATCATAATATTTCAATACTCATAAACATGAACACAATTACACGCACCATGACTACAGGAATGGATGCAGTGGTCATGTAATGCGTCACACACACACACACACACACACACACACACACACACACACACACACACACACGCAGCCTCTCTCTCTCTCTCTCTCTCTCTCTCTCTCTCTCTCCTTTTTAACTCAATACACAAATCGTCTAAACACAGCAAGAAAAAAAAAATCATAAATCATCGTACTGAAGGGGCTACCACTGCATAAATCAATCAAAACTCACGTAAAACCGATTCACAATAATATATCCCAACTACAAACGCGAAGCTAAAAATGAAATACAAAAAAAAAAATAGATATGAATAGATACATCACATCAATCGGATGGGTTAAAATAAAAGAGACGCTTCATCTGCGGACCTAAAAGTACGCGCTATTAAATCAGGGCTTCGGCTCAGTGCATTAGGGGGTTTGGGGGGAGGAGGGGGTGAGGGAGGGGTGTAGAGGGGAAGGGGGAAAGGGGAGGGAAAGGTGGTGGAGGGTTACGGGCGTTAGGTATGGGGGAGAGGGAGGGGGTGTAGAGATTGAGGGAGGGTACAGTGGGGAGGAGAGGGGTAAGGGGAGTGGGGATATTGAGAAATTGGTAGGGGAGGGTGCAGGGGAAAAACGAAGTGACTGAGTGTTGTCAGAGATTGAGGAGGGTGGGGGAAGGGAGGGAAAGGGGCGGGATGTTGAAAGAAGGGGTTGGGAGTGAGTGTTGGGGAGAAGAGGGAGTGCTGAGAGAGTGACTGGAAAGGGGGAAAGGGGGGGGGTTGTTGTGGGGAGAGGGAATAAGTGTGGGTGCGAGGCGAAAGTGTGAAGCAGAAGTGGCTGTGTGTGTGTGTGTGTGTGTGTGTGTGTGTGTGTGTGTGTGTGTGTGTGTGTGTGTGTGTGTGTGTGTGTGTGTGTGTGTGTGTGTGTGTGTTTACAAAGATGTACAGCATGTATGAACGTATTCATGTATGTACAAAAATAGACTGCATACGTGTGCATGACGATATATTTGCATCTACCAATAAATGTATATTAGTGAGGAATGCGACAACGATATGAAAAAGGCGGACGTGAAGCCATCAATAAAAATATTTTGAGCAGGTTCCTCTATATGAAAGCAATAAAGAGACAAAGGCAGAATGCTGAGGAGAGAGGTGGGAGGGGGAAAAGGCAGAGTGGGGAGAGGACGAAGCAGAGTGGGGAGGGGAGGAGGAAGAGTGAGAACGAGGGGAAATGGGGTAAATGTGAGACTGAGACGCAGTTAAAGCACAAGGTGGTGAAGAGAGATATAAGAGAAATATTATGTGTATTTCTACGAGTGTTCGGCTTCTCCCCTCCCCCTTCCCCCCCCTCTCTCTCTCTCTCTCTCTCTCACACACACACACACACACACACACACACACACACACATCACAGGAAACACAACCAAACACATCAGTATACAACACACACAAACAAACAGATGACGCGGCACATAAACCAAACACATCAGAATACAAGACACACACACACACACACACACACACACACACACACACACACACACACACACACACACACACACACACACACACAGGCTTTGTCAACAAGGCCTGTTTTTGAGCCGTATTTACCACACCTTTAAATCCTCACTATGCAAGCCTCGTCTGCTGTCTGCTTGCCCTGAGTTTAACCTGCTGGACACAGGTTTTACCCGAAAGCAACAATTTTGATATTATTGTTAAGATGTAGGGATGGAAATGTGAAAATGCAAGAGATTATAAAAACACAAACGAAACTGTATTTAGA
This sequence comes from Coenobita brevimanus, assembly GCF_032717465.1. Classification (NCBI taxonomy): domain Eukaryota; kingdom Metazoa; phylum Arthropoda; class Malacostraca; order Decapoda; family Coenobitidae; genus Coenobita; species Coenobita brevimanus. The sequence continues at coordinate 34,980,749 of NC_137039.1, forward strand.
ATGGACAATTATTATTTCAGTTCTATCCCCATTACTATATTCCAGGTACACGTGTTTTGAAGGCCCCTATTTCCTCAATGCCCTCCCTTATACCCCAATACCTTACCTAGTACTCCAGTACCCTCCCCAATACCACAGGACCCTCCCTAATACTCCAGTACCCCATAAACACCCCAAGTCTAAAAATTTACAAGCAAAAACCCAAAGGTGCTCTGACACCCGGAATTCTAAAAGAGGTGTATGTTCCCCCAGCGGCACCCCCTCGCCACAGAGACAGACAGACAGACGAGAGTTAAACAGAGATAAACAGTTAAGAGTTAGACAGAGACAGAGAGATGAAAGTCAGACAGATAGACATGCAAGAGTTAGACAGAGAGACAGACGAGAGTTTGGCAAAAAGCTGAGAGTTGGAAAGACAGATGAGTTAGACAGAGACAGACAGAAAAACACACAGGAATGCATACCGAGAATGAGGGGGGCCTCAGGGGAGGGGGACAGGGGTTAAGATTTATGTATGCTCGAATGTATGTATGTAAGTTTGCGTGTATGTATGGGAGGGAAGGGGGTGGAGGGAAGATGTATGTATGTATATACGTATGTATGTCCGTGTATGTGTTGGCCTAATCCCCACACACGAGCATCCTTCGCTTGCACGCTCGGAGGGGGCTGTATATTTCAGGGGGCTTACCGGATTAACACCCAGCCACACCCAACACCGCTCCAGCCGACGGGGGTTGTGTGTGTGTGTGTGTGTGTGTGTGTGTGTGTGTGTGTGTGTGTGTGTGTGTGTGTGTGTGTGTGTGTGTGTGTGTGTGTGTGTGTGTGTGTGTGTGTGTGTGTACGACTCTGGGCACAGGCGTTCAGTTCTCCATCTCGAAAAATCTCACCTGCAATGAATGAATGTCTCGGGGGAAAAAAAAAAAAAAAAAAAAAAAAAAAAAAAAAAAAAATGAAAAGGCGTCATCGTACTGAAGGGGTTAATGGCGATACTTCCTTACCAGCCTACACGTTGAATGCTTAGCCGGAACATTAGCACCAGAATAGGATGCTAGTCACGAAGAAGTGCTGTGGACAGGGTGCAGAGCTGTTGCAGTACTTTCTTTTTTTTTTATGCCACAGAGCTACGTGAAATAAGCAGCGAAAATGACAAAACTCTGGGCCAGGTTAAGAGTGAAAAGAGTATAGTACATTGAGCTGGTAATCGTCCACTTATAACCCTACAAATACTTCCGATATTTTATTTCTGGTCACCGTCTGAGTTTATTTTTGGTCTGGGAAACAAATTGGAGTAAGGCGATTGAAACCTACAGCGCCAAGCCTTTTGTTCGTAGTGTATTGCGTTCTCTCTCTCTCTCTCTCTCTCTCAGCTAATTGGTCAAGTGATGGGGATGTGAGATGGGGGCCAGTTCAGATATTGAAGGGACAGGGGAGGAGGAGTAGGAGGAGTGAAGGGAGGGAGGAGAAGGAGGAACTGAGTGAGGGGAGGGAGAGGGAAAAGGAAAGGGAAAACAGAAAGTATAAAAGGAGAGCAAACAACAACAACACAGCTACTGGTCCTTTGAGGTTGACTGTTATTGGCTTGGCTTTAACGAGGGTATGCATTCTATGAGTCAAAGAGGAGGAGGAGGAGGAGGAGAGGCCAATCCAATACTCAACTGGACGTGAACCCCGTGGACTGCAGGAAAACGGTCCACTCCACCGGTCGCTCCCAGGCATCTTTTGTTGAGGTTAAGCTGAAGAACTGCCTGTGCTGTGATAGTGTGGTGCGTGTGGCGTGTAGTGTGCTGTGGTGTGGAGGGATTACAGTGCAGTGTGGGTACAGTGGAGTGTGAGTTGTACATTAAGTGGATATTGTAGTACGAAAGGGTATAAATGGGAAGGGAGTACAAAGGGATGTAAAGGAGTTCAAAGGAGTACAAAGGGAGTTCAACGAGTACAACTGGAGTTCAAAAGAATACAAAGGAAAGCTATCAGTCTAAGAACAGTAAAGAAAGAAAAGGGAGAGAATGGGATTCAGAAGTGAGAGGCAGGGGATGAAGGGAGAGGAGAGGGAAAGGGAGAGGGAAATGAAAAAGAAAAGTGAGGAAGACAGGAGGGATTCATATGAAGATTCAGAGACAAGGAGGGGAGAGAGGTAAGAGGAAGAGAGAAGGATGGGGCGAAAGAGGGAGAAGGAGAGTGGGAGATGGAGAGTGAGAGTGGGAGAGGGATCCTTAGCCTGATATAGGAGCATGGCGAGTGAGAGCCAGGGTGATATAGCATCTGAGGGAGGGGATGGGCAGGGATGGGAGGGCGAGGAACAGGATGGAATGGGGAGGGGAGGGAAGAGGGAAGAAAGGAAGGGACAGGAGGAAAAGGGAAAAGGAAATGAGGGGAAGGACAAGAGGAAAAGAAGGAAGGAAGGTGAGGGGAAAGGAACAGGAGGGAGAAAGAGAAGAGGATGGAAGGGGAAGGGTGGGAACAGAAAAGAAATATGGAACAAGGAAATGAGGATATATATATATATGGAACAAGGAAATGAGGATATATATATATATATATATATATATATATATATATATATATATATATTGTATGTAGTATACTGTACATATACAGCAGAGAGAGAGAAAGAGAGAGAGAGAGTCAACGTTGATTGGAAGCGTCTAAGTTTGTAAGTTTTCTCTCTTTCTTTTTACACTTTTTTCCTGGCTTCTTCCTCCTCATCTCTTTTTTCCTGTTTTCCCTCCTTTTCTTATCTTTCCTCCTCTTCCTCTCCGTTTACTCATTTCCTTCTTTTCCTTTTATTATTAACCTTTTTCTTTTAGATCCTCATACCCTTGTTTTCTCTACTTCTTCTTCCTCTTTTCCTATTCAAAAAATTTCCTCTTCTTTTCCTTTTTTCTTCCTCTTCCTCTTTTCCCTCATCTTTTCCTTCTTTCTTCCCTCTTACTCATTCCCTTTCGTTTCCTCCTTGTTTCTCCTCTTTCACTTTTCTTTCTTCTTCCTCCTCCTTCCTCCCTCCTCTAACCTTTTACGCAAGTATGCTTCTATTTTTACCTCCCCTAACTTTCTCCAGTGCCTCTCTCTCTCTCTCTCTCTCTCTCTCTCACACACACACACACACACACACACACACACACACACACACAAACTAACCCCGAGACTGGAGACGGACTTAAAGAGTACCGATGAAGATACCTAACTCTCTCACCTACTCACTCACTCACGCAATCACTCACTGTACGAAAAAAAAGACAGTACTGAAGACGACTTACTCACCCCACAATAAGAGGTTCAAGTGGGATGGACTGCTACGAGCTATAGTGTGTGTGTGTGTGTGTGTGTGTGTGTGTGTGTGTGTGTGTGTGTGTGTGTGTGTGTGTGTGTGTGTGTGTGTGTGTGTGTGTGTGTGTGTGTGTGTTCAAAGTCACTCTAGCCTCGCTGTAATTAATCAGACAACCAGAAAATCGCTTTATTCCGGAAGAAATATTTCAGCGTATTTCTCACCCGCATATCTAAATCCCTTTATTTTTATTTTGTAAGTTTTCCCTAATTACTGTATAATATATATTTTTTTTCCCACTTTACAGCCTGGCTCTGACAAGGAAACCACTCTCTGTCTCCGGTAATGAAAGAGCGCAATTTTTTTCCTCTTTTTAAAACCGTTCCCAACATGCAATTACTGTCAACGCCACACGCCCTCCATGCTGACCCACCTAACCTATTCAGGACCCACACAGCACAAAACAGCACCACCACACACAGCACAACACAGCACCGCCCCTATCCCTTCGCACCCACCGACCCTTCGCCTCCACACACACTGATCCTTTCTTACACACACTTATCAATGGCCTTCCTCTAAGTTCAAGAGTTTTACCTGTTGCTAAGTCCATCATCAAATACTTCACGACCTTCACGTCCTATAAACCTTCTGAATTTCTCATACTCTCTACTACAGCTCACGATTAATCCATCTACCGACCTACCTACCTATTTACTTACCTACCTTCCTACCTACTTATCTACCTACCTATCTGCTTATCTATATCTATCTACACACACACACACACACACACACACACACACACACATTTATATACACACATGATGTACCGTACGAAGGAGTTTAACAGTGATGGCCTCTAATCCCTTCACTGCCACATGTCTACTAAAATTTAATTAAATCGTCATGGGGTAGCAGAATAAATAAGAAAATCAAAGAATACAACGTTAAATCTACACCCACATCTTATAAGACAGTCCCTTCCAAAGAAAATCAAGGAGTAGAGGCAAAATCATGAGGTCCTATTCTTTCAAGATCCCTTAGGACGATGACGGTGCTTTTATCCTCCTCCTTCTCCTCCTCTTCCTCCTTCTCTTCCTCCTCATCATCATCCTCCTTCCCCTCCTCCTCCATCATCATCATCATCACACCGACAAAGGTGATAATGACGATGACGTTGGAGATGATGAAGATACTAAACTGTGACTCTCGATTCTTGGAAGTATTCTCACCAAATTTCTTGTCGGTTGTTCATTGGCAGCCTTAAATCTTAACTCCGGACCCTCTCAGCACTTAAGGTGGTACTTGGAGGTAGAGTGGGAAGTGGGGTGGGGGGGAGAAGAAGCAGGGGAGGGGGAGGGAAGAGAAGGAGATAGGGAAGAGGATGAGAGGGGAAGCGAAGAGATGGAGAGGGTGCGGAAGAAAATAAGGAAAGGTGTGTGTGTGTGTGTGTGTGTGTGTGTGTGTGTGTGTGTGTGTGTGTGTGTGTGTGTGTGTGTGTGTGTGTGTGTGTGTGTGTGAGAGAGAGAGAGAGAGAGAGAGAGAGAGAGAGAGAGAGAGAGAGATTAGGATGTGCAAGAAGAGAAGGCGTGTCTACTCAAACACACTTGATGTCTTAAGATGCCTTGAGCTTCACCACTCTGATTATCCTGAGTGCCCACTTAATGACGTCTAATCAGCCTAATTGTGCACTTAATGACTTCTAATTCATCTTGCTTGTGCAGTTCTGTATTTCACACACTTCTATTCACTTTTCAACAGCCATTTACTCCATCCAAACTCAACTTTTCTCATGAACTCCCCACCCTTTTCCTTCTACCTTCTTTTAACAATTTCTAAGAAGCCCTTCATCCCATATCAAACCACCCTCCTCCATGTACTTCTCAGCTCTGCCCCTTCTCACATTTCCTATTCATTATAAACAGTTTCACTCCCTCTCAACCCACCTTCTCCACGTCCTCCTCAACGCTGTCCTCCTCCACACTTGTACTCTGACCTCTCCTCACCATGCTCCTTCCACTTCACATATCCTTCAGTCCATCGCAATCCACACTCTTTTCAGGTACTCGGCTCTGTCATCCCTTCATCCTTCTATCCACTTTAGTACGATTATGCCTTTCGTTTATTTTTCCTTTATTTATATATTCATTCTATTTATTTATTTATTTATTCACTTATTTATTTTCTGCACACCGCCCTAGAGGTGGTAATAGTTGTGGCTTGAAATGTGAATCCGACGGACTACAGGCTGAAGTTGTCCTCATACTATAGTCCACCATCCTCCTTTCAGGGGGACAGAAAGGGCGTTGAGGGACGATTGTATAACCCGGCAGAGGAGTCACTGAGTTATATCGGTGCCACCACGTGAAGGCGTTCCCCTCCAGCACCGCCATAGTGTTGAAGGGGGTAATGAAGGGTATATCTAACCTCTAAGCTCGTTCTAAAGTCTTTCCTAAGCCGCATAAAATCGAACACTAAAGTCTTTCATACCATACCGACCCACCCTTCCTCTTATACTCCTCAATGCTGCCGTTTCCACAATCTCTTCGCTTTCAATTATTCATTCCATCTCACCTCATCCTCCCTCCTAAATATCCTACTCAGTTCTATCCATCCTAACAATTCCTCACTGTCCTCCTTCCAATCTCACAGTCCTTCCCTCCCACATTACCCTCCCTCATGTAGTTTTACCTCAGCCTTCTCTCAACCCTGACCTCATACGTACTCCCTTCCTCTGTCCCCCTCCCCTTCTCCCCCACGCCACCCTTCCTCATGTACTCTCTACCTTAGCCCCCTCCCACTCGTCCTCTCGCCACTCACGTTCGGCAGATTTGGCATCGAATCAGCACAAAATCCAAGCGTGAAATGTGATGTGTGTTAGGATTAGGGTCGCTTACACGCATCTTCACCCTCCCCCTCTCATCCCTCTTCCTCGCTTCCAATTTCCCTCTTCCTTTCCCCTCCATTTCCTCCCATCCCCTCTCCCCTTCTAGTCCCCTCTCCCTCACCCCTCCAGTTCCGACTCCCTCACCCCCTCCAATTTCCTCCAATACCCTCTCCTTCAGACACTACAAACGTGACATCCTTCACCACGGACGACCTTGAGACGATCACTAGGATTCTTGATGTTTGTTTTCCTGTGTACCCTTCCACCTTTGGCGTCTCCTTCCCTCAACTCTCCTTCCTCCCCCCATCGTCCCGTGCCCCTTTTCCTATCCTTCTTTCTCCAAACTCTCCAAGCCATTTCTCTCTTTCCTCTCCATCATTCCTACTCTCTCTTTCTCCACCTTTCACTTCCCGGTTCCCTGTCATGCCTACCCCTCCTCCATTTCCTCCTGTTCCTCGATCTTCACACCCTCCTCCTCCTCCACCTCCTCTTTTTTTTTCTGTCTCCCCTTCCGACACTCACTTCATTTCTCCCCTCTCCACCTCCCTTTCCCCCTCCACCTACCCCTTCTCCCCCCTCTCCCTCCACCTACCCCTTCTCCCCCCTCTCCCCCTCCACCTCTCCTTCCCCCTCCACCTAACCCCGTCCCCCGTCCCTCCATACTTTAAAAAATTGCGAAGACGTGCAACCTCAAGACAGGGGGCAGACAGGGACCCAAGCCCCCTAAATATATCACTCCTTGCCCCACATCGTCTATCTATCTGTCTGCCTGTCTTTCTGTCTATTTACGTGTTTATTACAATTTCTATCTATCTATATTTATCCAGCCACCAGTCTATCGATATGTCTCCACCTAGCCACGTATCCATCAACCCATCCCTCTAACCACCCCTCTATCTATTTATTTATCTATCTACCTCAAGACAGGGGACACCGCCCATTCCCTAGGCACATTACTTCCTCTCTCTCTCTCTCTCTCTCTCTCTCTCAGATAAATCACTCTTTGCTCCCCTCCCTTCTTCTCTCTGCTTCTCTTTCACCTTTTTTTCCGTCTCTCTCTCTCTCTCTCTCTCTCTCTCTCTCTCTTTCTGATAAATCACTCTTTGCTCCCTTCCCTTCTTCTCTCTTTTTCTCTTTCACCTTTCCCCCCCCCCTCTCTCTGTCTCTGTCTCTCTCTCTGTCTCTCTCTCTCTCTCTCTCTTTCTCTCTATATTTTACGTACTTTGTTTCCTACACTCTTTCCCGCCTTCCCTCCCTCTTAACTTCACTCTCCAATCTTTCCCTCGCTTTCCTTCTTCCTTCCCCCCCCTCTGAAAACCTCCCTTCCCTTCCCTCCCCTCCCTCTCCAAACTTCTAGACTCTCCCTGGCTTGTCCTTTCCTTTCTCTCAAAGTCTTTCACATTTTTCTTTCCTCTCTCTCTCTCTCTCTCTCTCTCTCTCTCTCTCTCTCTCTCTCTCTCACTCAATTATGATCTTTTTGTCTCACTTCTCTTCCTCGTAATTGCGTCTCAAAGGAAATTAGATGTGCTCTCTCTCCCTCCCTCCCCCCCTCTCTCTCTCTCTCTCTCTCTCTCTCTCTCTCTCTCTCACCCAGATCAGCGCAAAGGCCATAAATCGAAGCCACTGTGACGAGAGAAGAAAAAAATTCTAAAATTCTTTCCCGCATTCGTTTCAAACCCAGGATGAGCTAGGACGCCGGGGGAACATAACAGATGAACAAACTGGTGAACAGGGAGAACAGGGTAGATAGACAGATAGACAGATACATAGACAGACAGATGTGGAGTGATCGTCAGAGCAGTTACTGGGTGTAATTGGATTGCTAGGTCTCCATGACGCGTACACACACACACACACACACACACACACACACTACCCTCTCCCACACACCAATTTCTCCCCCACAAACCCACACCAACCCCCACCCTGACACACACACAACTCCCCTCCTCTCACGCACGCAATCCCCCTCTCAGCTTACACACACACACACACACACACACACACACACACACACACACACACACACACACACACATCCTCAACGTCGCAGGCCTCATCTCTGGGTTATGTGAGGCGTAAAGCAGACAACGCGTCGCTCTGCTCGGACTGTCTGCTTTATGGCCAGTATCTTCACTGGTTAAGATTTCATGTCTGCTCTTCCCCAGATTATTATTAGCGTTATTATTACCCTTATTATTATTATTATTATTATTATTATTTTTCAAGATCATCAATCCACATCATCTTCATCCTCCTCCTCATCATCATTACCGGTATTATTATTATTATTATTATTATTATTATTATTATTATTATTATTATTATTTTCGTTATTATAGCTTTATATTCTCTGCTATTTTGGTGATACAAATTATGTTCATATTAAAGGCCAATAAACGATATACAAGAGAATACGAGTCTAAATGAATCGCACAGGAAGAGGTATTACGAAGTCTATATACCAACAAGATGTGGCGCGTTGGTGCTGCGAGGCTGTCTGCATTAACAGGTCGTATTATCGTCGGGTTACAAGATTTCGCAACACCTCTATCTCAGCAACTTATTCTACTACACCTGTATATCCCTTTTATGTTAACTAATACAAAGGAAGTCGATACAAAGAAAATACAGCCAGCATACACCTTCCAAAATCTCGAAAATCTTCTCAATTAGTAATGAATGTTTACCTTCCAGTTACAGTGCAGTCAAAATAATTACAAGTCAATTCTTACCTTTTTTTTTTTAAATAACAGAAAAGAGGAAGGAAAAACAAATGACTACAAAAAATAATCCATACACCAGATTACAATACAAGCATCCTCCATTCATAAAAAAATAAATTAAAAATGAAATATTAGATCATTACTCAAGTACAGTACTAGGATAATTGTACAACAGGTCATTACAACACAGACAAGAAAATACTGAGCAAACCACACCAGCAAAGGAGAAAGGCAGCCAAGTCTCTCACGCAAACCAGAATACAGTATGTGCTTCGAGTCTCCCCGTCAGCTTCCTATGAACAAGAGCTGGGGAGAGTAAGTGGGTTTGAGGAGAGATTAAAACGTGTGTGTGTGTGTGTGTGTGTGTGTGTGTGTGTGTGTGTGTGTGTGTGTGTGTGTGTGTGTGTGTGTGTCTCTCTCTCTCTCTCTCTCTCTCTCTCTCTCTCTCTCTCTCCATCCTTCACTTACTGTTCCCCCTCTCTCCATCAGTGTTCGTTCCTCTCTCCCCTCTCTCACATTCTCAATCTCAGTTACTTTTATCTCAACTTTTTTCTTTCAGCCACTCTCTCTCTCTCTCTCTCTCTCTCTCTCTCTCTCTGCCATTAGTCAGAGTCAAGTTACAGACAAAATAAAGATAAGGTATTGATCCGAAAAACAAATAGGGGAGAGAGAGAGAGAGAGAGATGAAAGGACAAGGTTGGAGTGCATGAGGGAGGGCGGGTTGGAGAGGAAGAAGATTTTTATCCTTTATTTTTTACACTAGTCCTGGATACTACTGGGATCAAACGTCTGGCAAGAGATAAAGATGAACAGACAGACAAGCAGGCAGGCAGGCAGGCAGGCACACACACACACACACACACACACACACACACACACACACACACACACACACACACACACACACACACATGGACGGAAGAACTGGACGAATAGATGAATGGGTACTCAAGTAAAGTAGGTGGGTAGATGGATGGGTAGGAGGGAGAGTCGATAACCTGCATATTCCCATACAGGGTGGTCCACATATAACGCCCCTCATCCATTTCACCGGTCGATCTCTCATGTGCTGCCTTGCCTCATTTATCCATCTGCTACTCCCACTGTCACACCCACACCAGCAGATTGGTCGAGTTCTTTTTGGATACTTTTTTATCAGGAGAGCAATAGTGCGTCAATTTGACAGTGAAATGTGGAGTTTGGACCCCTTAGAGCTGAACTGTTTACATATTTCATCCATCACTATCTTTGCCGTCACCATAACTTCATTTTTCATTATCAAAGAGTAATGGACAGGATTCAGAAACAGAAAGAGGCACAGGTGGAAAATTATGAAAGGAGTAACCTTAAAATCTGGACGTGGATTCACAGATAAACCCCACGACAAAAGCCCTAATGTAACAAATTCTCGTTTGCAGGGGAGAAAAAAAAAAAAAAAAAAAGAGAAGACATGGGAATATTCTACACTTCTTACCCGCAAAACACACACACACACACACACACACACACACACACACACACACACACGGATCTTTGTGCATCTCAGTCCTGGAGTTTACGTCAATTTCCTGAAGTGGTTTGGTCAATGACGCTGGGGTTCACGGGCAAGAGGGTGAGCCTCTTCTGTGTCGGTAATTGGTTTCGTCTGATTAGGGACGGACTGGGTGCACTGGGTAGGTAGGAAGCAGAGGTAGAGGCAAATTTAACTCGGACTGCTTAAGCTGGGTTGGTTTCGGTAGGTAATTATGCCAAGATACAGGTCATAAATTAGGCGAGATTAGGTTGAACAACGGGGTCAGGTCACTAGGTCACACTGGGTTAGGTTAATCCACTAATGTAAGGCAGGCACAGGAAGACATACACCTCTGTCATTCCCACGGCTGAAGGAACACACACTACTTTAATCATACCGGGGGGGCGGGGGTGACACGGCACAGGTAAAACTCCCTGATTGCTGACCCACTCTTTCTCTGACTCAGGTGTGGTGGAAGGTGTGAGTGAGGGAGGGGGTGTAGGTGGATAGGGGGGTGTAGGTGGATAGGGTGGTGTAGGTGGATACAGAGGGAGGGGGGACAGAGAAGAGGGAGTGTGCAGGAAGTGGATACCATTGTCTTGCATTAGAGGGATCAGGAATTTAATGGTTGTGTGTGTGTGTGTGTGTGTGTGTGTGTGTGTGTGTGTGTGTGTGTGTGTGACTACCTCTATCTGTCCATCTATCTATCTATGTCTATCTGTCTTCACACGCGAGCAAGCTTCATGACACACGGAAGTAAACCGCCTCCCACAAGCAAGTCATAATATTTGTTTTTCGTCCTAATTCCGTGCAGTATAAATCGTCTGGTGTATTCTTCCTGTGTAAATTCGTGGTGTAAATCGTCTGGGTGTATTCCTGCTGTGTAAATTATGCTATGCAAATCATTAGAGTGTAAATTGTCTGGTATATTCTTAATGTAAATCGTCTGGGTGTATTCCTGCTGTGTAAATCGTCTGGGTGTATTCCTGCTGTGTAAATCGTCTGGTGTATTCGTTGTAAATGCTCCCTGGATGACCTAGCTTCCCCGACACTGTGACCTTCATTATACGGGTTCAGGTCATTTCTCTGACTGCCCTGGGATCGACTGCAGGATTACCGGGGATAGGTTTGCCTTCGAGGTTAAGCTTCGAGGTCATGATGCTGGCCAAATACATACATACATACACATCCATAAATACATACATACATACACATACATAAATATATACATATATACACATCCACATACACATACATACATACACATCCATACATATATACATACATACCTGTGTTTACCTATTTATGTATGTATCTATCATTTCAGTGCCACCATGTGAAGGCCTCTCTCTCCAGCACCAGGACCTTAGTAAATGTGGATGAGTTCCCTGCCTAGGGGTGCTGCGAAGGGTCATATAAAAAAAATAGTTTAAGAACAACAGCAACAAACACAATACCTCTCGTTGTAAAATGAGTCAAGAATTTTCCCATTTACTACGGGTTATAATTCTCTCTCTCTCTCTCTCTCTCTCTCTCTTTGTTTATGTGCTGGTCACCTTAATCCCTGTCTAACGGTCAAACAAAGCCGCTTAAACTCACACGACCCCCTAATGACTCGCGGGTGTTACGACCTATGACGAGAGAGAGAGAGAGAGAGACGGTTTATGGCCAGCGTATACCTGACGCGGCAGCACGCAGTCTGCAGTGGACGCCCTTCCTATCCCCCCTCCCCCCCGGCACCCCTACCCCCCCCACACACCCTGGCACTGCGCTAAAGTCAATACCCCCTGCCCACCAAGGACCCCTCCCCCTGAACCACCACCCCCTCCCCCTCCCGCCATCTTCCTATTCTCCTACCTTGTGTTCTTTTTCACTTCCTAGCAACTTCCTCCCTCCCTCTCTCCCTCCTCTCTCAACTACTAGTCTATGCCATTTCCTTATCCCCCCTCCCTCGCTTTATCAACTCCCATCCCTATTACTGTCATCCACCCCCACCCACCCTCGCATCCCCCAACCCTCTCCTCCAACGTCCTGTTTTCCTACGCCTTCCTTCTCCTGAGTCTCTAGAAACGTTCCCGTCCTCCTCCCCCTCCCCTCCTACTGTGCCATTCCTTTCACTTTCCCACTTTTTTGCCACCCTGACCCCGGCACACTCTTTCAACGCTATCCCATTTCTTTTCCTGTCAGCTTACTACGCATTCCTGTCACTCTTCACTAGTCCCACAGCAACCATCAACCTTACCTCCTACACTTCCATCCCTCTCTCTCTCTTCCTTCTTCCCCACCCTACTCCCTTCCCCCTTAACCACCATCTTTCCCTTCCACCTCCCGCCTCCATCCTTTTATTTCATGTCCCCCCTTTCTCCCCTCTCTCCCCTCTTTTCTTCCATCTTAACACTCTTCCCCCTACCCTACTTCTCAACTTACAGCCTCATTTCACCCCTTCCAGCCACCCTACTACCCCCAACCCCTACTCATCCTCCCTTTTACTGCCAAACCTCTCTCGCTGACCCACCAACAAAGACCCCCCCCCCCCTCTCTCTCCCTTAGCGTCATGCACCATATCATTTTTTTCCGGTCAACCAACCATCTATTTCCCTGCCATCCCCATCTCACCCAACCCCATTCGGTCACCCATCCACCCCACGAAGCCCATTTTACCCCAGCCATACCCTCTCACCACCCACATCCCTACCTTCAACCCCAACCTTCAGATACCAACCAAATCTCCGTATGTCCTCCCCCTCCCCCAACTACCTCACCCCACCTTCCCACCTCACTCTACTCAACCCCACTACCCAGCCCCACTCTATTACCCCACCACCCCAACCCACCCTGTCACCTCCCTCTACTCAACCCCACTACCCAGCCCCACCCTATTACCCCACCACCCCAACTCACCCTGTCACCTCAACCAAAAACCTCTCTCCCCGTCACCGTGTCTCGCTCTACCATCCCACCACCCCACCTCACCATGTCACCCCACCTCACCTCCCCCCATGGTCCACTTTACCTCTCCTTCCCCAGTTCGACATCCTATCCGTCTCCCTCTCCCACGCCGCCTCGCCCAATTCACTGGCTCCACTTTGCGTCGACTGCCACGCCTCACTACCACACCTCACACTACCACACCTGACTCCCCCACACCATATTTTATCACACTTGACTCCACCACAGTTCACTTCACCACACCTCACTCCACCACACTTCACCTCACGACGCCTCACAACCACACCACCTTCAACTTACACCTTACTACAATCCCTCGCCTACCACCGACTCTGGGTAGACATGCAACTATCACATTTATCACTCTCAGGCGGGGAATTTGGTCACAAGCACAGCAAGTCTAAGCGAACACTCACACTATTAAAGTCATCACTCTCAGGCGTGTAACTCAGACTAATGGCGTATTTATAAAGGGTCCTAAGCAATTTTCACGATACACAGGGCTCCACAATAAGTATTTCTAAATGAGTCATATCTTTGATCTTATAATTAACTTACATATTCAATCTTATATCGTTCTGAAATATATGGAAGCTGTATGAGTGAAGACAAATTGATAAACAATACTATTTACAATTACGGTCAGGTGAGTTTACAAATACAGGTACACAGTTTACAGGAGGGTGACGTGGGTGTTAGCACAGACGATCGTAAACCCTGCCTAATTAATACCTGAAGGGGGCTCACCTGTCTGGTACTGCCGGTGTAAAATTAAAAAGGTGCAGTAACGTCACTTTTTTTTTTTTTTAATGCAAGGAAGAAGGAACCAAAGATCAGGAGCCCTCAAACCGTTCCTTCCAAGAAAAAAACAAAAACTAGTAGCTTCGTGGCACCTCCTGTTCTCTATTCACTTTAATTCGGGTAAAACTGCCATCTCTCCACCCTGAATGTTGAGCAATAATAGATTAACACTTGGATATGGTGCTAGTCACGAAGAAGTATTATGGAAAGGATGCAGAACCGTAGCATTGTCGTTTTCTGACATTAAGGTACGGGAAATAAACTGCAAAAGGGCAATTGAAAACAGGAAATAAACTGCAAAAGGGTAATAATCTCTGCAAATTAAAGGGAATGATTAAAAGTCGTGCCTATGTTAATATTTTCTTGTCTGACATTTATGCGAACTGTCAAGAAAACAACAACAACAACAAATACTACTACTACTACTACTACAATTACGAGTAAATCCCAAGTAACCCCCTTCGGCTCAAAAATCCCCGAGGCAAGATTACCATCATCCAAGGAGGCCGACCTACGCCCCTGTCAGCAATTTTAGAGCGGAAAGTTCCAGCCATTTCTGACAATTTTCAACTTATGCAACCCACGAAAATCTCTCTCTCTCTCTCTCTCCGTCTCGCCGCACTTGCCACACCACAATACCCTCATACCAGCCCACCTCACCACCGCCTTTACTGCATTTCACCACCTCATGTCACGCCACACCACACTTCACCACGCAACCTCCAGCCACCACACCACACCACCTACACTGCACTACACTCCACTACACACCACACCACACCACACATCCTCACCTCATACCTACATACTCTGCCTTCCTACCTCAAGACCACACACTATACTCCCTACCTACCTACACTATATGCCTCTTAATGGTCATACACACATACTACCCTTCTTACATAACTTGCTACCTGCTTCCCTCCTTTTCTTCCTCCTTCCCTTCCTAGCTCACTGCCACTACCTACCTTCATTCCATATCTACCTCCATCCCTCCTTCTCTACCTATCTACCGCCCTTTCTACCCCAACACCACCACTACAACCACCAGCATCCCACCTACCTATCAGCTTCCTGCCTCAACACCATCACCTCCCTTTCTCACTCTTTTCCAACCTCCTTACCTACCTGCCTATCTTCTTTCATGCTTACCTTCCATCCTACCTACCACCATCATCAACCCCCCCCCCCTCTCTGTCCCCTGTTTTCCTTCTTCCCTCCTTACCTACCTACCACCACCGTGCTTTCCTACCTCCCTCGTTTCCTCCCTTCCTCCCTCCCTCCCTCACCACCGTCACACTCCCTCCCGTTCTTCCAAATCACACAGACCTTGATCTTACCTGGAAAATGGCTCCCCTCTCTCTCTCTCTCTCTCTCTCTCTCTATCAATAATGCCTCCCCCTGAATTAATCACACCCAGACTTTCGCTCTCTTATCATTTATTATTTTTTCGTCGCGTTTTTTCAGTCTTTCATCCTGTTGCTATGTTAATATTTTTCGTTTTAATTCTTTCTTTATCATGGCGTCTACTTCTTGTGCTCTGACTACCGGTGTTGGAGAGGGACGCCTTCATGTGGTGGCATCGATATACACGAGACGGGTCCACTGTCTGGCAATACAAACGCCCCTCAAAACTTCTCTATCCCTCGAAAGGAAGATGATGGACTGCAGAGGAAAAACTTAAGCCTACAGTCCACTGGGTTCACGTTTCACTGGATCTTGATGCCACAACAACAACAACAGGAACCACTATTACTAAACTACTATTACTATTACTATACTACGACTACTTTACTACTACAACCACTACTACTATCACCAGACGTTTTATTCAGCGTACGGAAGACCCCTCATACTGATGAGGTTGTAACTCTCCCTTAAAAGGAATTACCATTATAAAGTTTCCACTAACACTTTTCAGCACAATTGCGTTTTTTTTTTTAATTCTTCCTACCGCCTGATGCTTTTACTCCACCCAAACACCCACCTCTCCCCGTGAAGGTGTACGTAGGTTAGTGCTGTGTTTCTACTCTCACACTTTCTCCCCCACTCCACAACTTGCTGGCAGTGGACAACGCGCAGATTTTTTCCACGAAGGAGGAGGAGGAGGAGTTAGTTTTGATCGAAACCGTCACGTGGCAATCGTTACAGCAAACTTTTCGTGCTAACTACGGTATTTGGTCTCCCTATGTTACTTGCGTTTCCTGTGAGCCTGTAGGTTTTATAGAGCTTGCTACGGTGGAATGAAGCTGTATGTTGTATTTGTCTTATATTTTCACTTTTAGAACGAGACACTTTCATTTACCGTACATTATTAATATAGTTGGCAGATAATTTTAGGCAGGTCTGGGGATAACTCTAGTGGTGAAGAAGTGGATAAGTCTGTGCACTGCTGCCTAAAATCATCATCATCACAGCCACAACCACCATCACCACCACAACTACAACCACCACCACCACCATCATCACTATTATTCCTTTGTCTAATCAACAAAAATTTGCTGCTGTTAACCACTTTATTTTCCTGTTTCAATTTCCTTTTGGATTCCGTGTCATCTTCCGGCGATCACGCAAGGTCACTAAATCCAGGTGAATGAGTGGGGTTAATTACAGGTAGGAGGGTGACTGCGATGAGAGAGAGAGAGAGAGAGAGAGAGACAGACAGACAGACAGACAGACAGAATAATGTGTGTGTGTGTGTGTGTGTGTGTGTGTGTGTGTGTGTGTGTGTGTGTGTGTGTGTAGTTGTGGTGGTGTGCGGGGTTAGGTAATCGGAATCGCCATCTAATTTTCCCCAAATATTTTCACAAAAGAACACATTATGTCTTACGGACTGACCGGCTAAAATACATAATGGAAGGCTAAAATAAATTACAACAAGGCATAATGAGAGACAAGGCGATATAAACAAGAAATTTATGTGATACTAATGGTAACTCGTAAGAACCACGGAAGTTCATTTTGTGGTGTGGTACTGCATTACGTAAGGGTCGCCAACCATCCACTCATCTGATGTAGGGCTACCATCATGTGACTGACTGTACACTGCCATAAATCTGCCATCCACCTATTTGATGTAGTGCTACCATTACGGGACTGTATACTGTGACAAACGTAGGCCTACCATCCACCCATCTGATGTAGTGTAACCATTATGTGACTGTGCACTGTAACAAGGCAAGTGATTTCTTGTAGCCCAGGAAACTATATACACTAGGACGCCTGGTGGTCTCGTGGGTTAAGGCTCTCCATTAAAGACCCCTTAAAGTTTCGTATTTGCCCAGCACGTGTAAGGGTTAATTCTGGCTATCACTCTTCCTTCAAGAATGAGGTGTTGCAGTGGCTTTTCATACAGACTGATATGAAATGAACGTAATTTGTAAGTGAATATAAGAGTGAAGGAAATGGAGAAGCATGATTGGCAAGAAAAAAACAATTTTATGTATATTACCTAAGTTATGGCTAGTAATCTGCGGGGAAGGTAAAGAGTGGTTAAAAACTTTCTTCTGATGTATAACCAGGAAGTGGACATTAAGACAACGCAATAAAAACAGAGCTGTCTTTAAATTTACCACCCATAACTGATGATTTATGAGTGCAATGCTAGATAACCCTTGCCCTGAGGAGTCGTGTACCCGTGTGCTGTGTGGCGGGGCAGCGTGAATACCCCCCTGAAACAACGCCGCAAAATTACCGTAATGAGTAATACGATAACACCCAGACTTCTGTTGCAATTTGGTAAGGTCAAGGTCGCTAGTTAAGAGATAAAATACTGACTCGTATTTCACGGCAATTGGGTAATAAGAGGAACATCTTGACCTCTCTGTCCTTAACCTTGTATTCCTTAAAAGACTACAACTTTTACCCAGGAGGAAATTGGAAGCTGGCTGGGATAATAGAGTTACGTTAGCCCAGAGTTGTAATAGAGTGAACTGTAACTGTGCATGAGCTCCCTGGCTATAGTTTATTTGAGGTCGTCTGGTTATAGTTTCCCTTAAATTGGTTAATGTTTAGCACCGTCACCAAGCATTAGCGAGACGGCAGTTACGGGGCCCATTTCCGGATGTATAAAAAGAAAAAACGCATTAAACCCACACACTGTCAAGGATGGACGTAAATCTCTCTCTCTCTCTCATGTCATTACCGCTCTTATCTACCACTTCATACCACCCTCCATAAAGTACCCCTCCACTTCTTCCCTCCTTGTTCTCGCCTCCTCCTCCTCCACCAGACCACCACCACCACCACCACCCCACCCCAACAATACACCACTCTCCACAACCCCCACCCCACCTCACACTACACTGCCACTCCACACTAACATCAAACTCTTCCACACCGCACTATATACCACATCACCACCACAACCTCCACCACCACACCACGGTCTCACTCCAAACTAACTCTAGCATCATACCACTCCCTGCTGCACTATATATATCACATCACCTCCACCACACTCCCATCACGGCCAACAACAACCGCACCATTACGACAACCTACCACACCCACTCCACTACTACAACCCACTCCAGTACTACAACCTACCACAACCACCCCACTACTACAACCTACCACAACCACACCATTACCACAACTTACCACATCCACACCACCACCACAACCTACCACATCCACACCAGTACCACAATTTACCACAACCACACCACAACCTCATCCTTGCTGGAGTCCACAATATTGACTGGAAAGGCCAGCTCCCTACTGGTTCTGTCTCTTCTCCTGGCTTACCTCTCTCTCTCTCTCTCTCTCTCTCTCTCTCTCTCTCGTGCCAACAACGTTTCCTGAAAAATATTCCCTGTCTTCTCTCGCTTTCTCCCACACTCTATTTGTTTCTTTTATTCCAACCAAGTTTACTGCCCAATACTTCTCTCTCTCTTTCATACACACACACACAAACTCAAAAGCCTCTGTACTACGAGTTATTAGCCTCTTCAACCCTATGACGCGTTTTATAGTTGATTTTTGCCACTACCAGACGATTTCCCTCAGCTTAGAAGACCCCCTAGTAGAAAATAATTAAGGCTATAGCTACTCAACCATTCGAAATTCTTAGCTGGGTGTAATCGTCTGTGGGTAGCAAGATTGAAAACGGTAAGGTTAGCAATTAAGTCGCTGGGGGAAATTTGTTACGTAATCCCTAAAACCAACGCTAGCACCGGTTTTTGTCAATTAAGCTCCAGAAGGTGGCGGTGGCGCAATAGATAACACTCCCAGATGGCAATTCGGATAAGACGAAGTAATTCAGTTCCCGAGGTGCAGTGAAGAAAATAAATCGCTCAGGATGAGGTGTTACGTAATCGCCCGAGCCTGCGATTACACGGTCAGCCGGTCTCGAGAGGGCGGCGGTGGTGGAGGTGCAGCAGATAACGCGGTCAGATGGCAATTCGGATAGGAAAAGTTCAATTCTCTTCCCGACCAGACGTTTGTGCTCTGTTCCCCTGTGTACCCTGAGGCCGGATGTGTGTGTGTGTGTGTGTGTGTGTGTGTGTGTGTGTGTGTGTGTGTGTGTGTGTGTGTGTGACTGATTTTACATATCTTGCTTTTCCTTGTATGGCATTAATATACTTTCAGTCTGGATATACACTGGATCACTAACATACACGTGAATGATGAGGAGAATAGTAAAGACTAAATCGCTGAGAAAGATATGTTACGAACGGTCCAAAGGTGGTGGTAGACAGGAGAATCGAACTCAGGATCTCCCAGTTCTGTGCCAAGTGTGCTATCCACTACGCCACCAAGGAAATCACCCAAGCACTGCCCTAGAACCGTCGCTTTACCCCTAAGGTCCCTATTTACAGTTCTAGGTAACGAAGAAAAATGAGACCCAGCCCGAAATGTCCCGTGGTCGCTCCGATGTAACTGACAAGGATAGCACCTGACCATGACACGCAACAACCACGCATTTGTCTATCCAGGTCCCAATTTTAGCCTCAGGTGCGAAGAGGCCGAGATAAAGAGACCCTGGTGAAAGGTCTCGTGTTTGGCTCTCAAAAACCTTCCCTCTCTGCTGTTTATATATGGCTTACTGCATCCCATCCGGTCTCTCTCTCTCTCTCTCTCTCTCACACACACACACACACACACACACACACGCACGCACACACACACACACACACACACATCTAATAGACAAAACTCTCAGCATAAATGGATACTGCTCGTGTAAAGAGGATTATGCCCAGTAATGCGAAGTCGATTAACAATACAGCGCTAAAAGGCAGGATTCGCTCTCTCTCTCCTTCTCTCTCTCTCTCTCATGGGACGATCCTAAACTAGCCAAACTTAATTAGGTCGTCCATGAGTAGTGACACTTAAGCCTTCCAATAAGCTCCCTCGATCTCTGCCTGCCGCTATTTCACTGATAGTGGGGAAAGAGAGAGAGAGAGAGAGAGGGAGGGAGTCATGCTTCGTGGGCGTAGTGAATGTACGGCACAACTGTTGACATAAACATCAATTCACTCCATTACGGTAAACTAAAAAAATAAACTGAACGATAACATCTGTAACCTAATGACGCGATCTGCGGTGTTCAACAAACTTTCCAGAATACTATGGACGAATTTCACAACTGTTCGATCAAAACCCAGCGTGATATTTTCGTCCCCAAATGCACATGATAGGCCATTGAGAGGGAGGTTAGGACAGTTGTTAATGTGTGTGATGAGTGATAGAATGGGTGGTTTTAGGGATGAGGGAGGAAGTGTGGATCAATTTTAGGGATGGGGGAGGAAGGGCGGATCAATTACTTACAGTAAGGCATATAGTGGAGACGACAGGCTGCGTGAACATCAATATATTAATAGTATTTATGGATTGGAAAAATTATGAGATAGTAAACAGGGAAGGACTATGGAAGATGTGACTTATGAATGGAGTAGCAGTCTTCATTGGCTCATCTACGTCCTCCGGCTGAAAGGGTTAAGCTGCTTGCCGTTAACTATAGTGGTTTCACCTTAATTTGATCCAGACTTTCGTCCTTGTGTAGCTTATTTCACGTAGCTAAGTGCCAGAGAAAAAAAAATGCTACGGCTCTCCATTCATACCACAGCACTTCTTCGTGACTAGTACTGTATCATCTATCATTACCAAATCAAGACGGAGAGATGGCAATTTTAGACCAAGTTAGAGTAAACAGGGTACAGCTCAGCCTACCCCAGCGATTTCCTGACCACGTACCGCTTCAACTAAGGCGTCGTCATAAATGCACCAGCTGCCACTCTCCGCCGCAGGGGAGGGCCATTTATGTCTTTATGACCCAGGCTAAAAGTGAATATTAAACTGCCTGTAAAAGTGAATGTTAAACTGCCTGTGTGTGATGGCGAATTATTCAGTTCCATCCATTATCTGTCCACCCTTGACTGAAAACTGACCATTGTGGTAAATTCTTAATCCAATCTAACGTGATCTAATAATCTAATCCAATCTAGCAATTCCTAACCCAACTCGACGCAACACAACTTAAGTGAACCGAACCTAACCTAATCAACTTAAGGCCAACTTAGTCAAATTTCATTCACCTGAGCGTAAACCAACTCAATACTCCACAACTCAGCTCAACATGATCTAACCTAACTCTAACAAACCTAACTTAATTTTCTCTAAACTAACCTGAACCCATCCCACCCCAGCAAAACATACCCGGGGAAAGGTGGGGTCGGATCAATCTAATCTCATCTAAATCAAATGAAACCCAGCTAATCCCAACGAAACAAAACCATTCTAAATTCAACTAAAATGCATCAAGTGAGTGCCTGTGTCGGGTCAGTTCATCCCTTTACAAATCCCTCCCCCTCCCCCCGCTGCCTCCCTTTGCAAATCCCCCCCCCCCCGCTGCCCCCAGTTCCATACACCAACTAAACTAAAAGGGATTTGTTACCTGGCCTGAATCCGCCTGTTACCGTTGACTCAACCGGCTGTGATTGCATGGCTGGGGGAGACGCGTGTGTGGATGTATTGTTGTTTATGTGTATTTGAGAGAGAGAGAGAGAGAGAGAGAGAGAGAGAGAGAGAGAGAGAGAGAGAGAGAATATGCCAGTCATTTTCCACTGTACAGGAGACAGGAAGAGTGACAAGTAGGCGACTTAAACACACACACACACACACACACACACACACACACACACACACAGTATCAATTCAACAATGCACATTCATGTATTCACACTGCCAGCAAGCCTTGGACCAGTATGAACACGGGTATCCAATCTCTCTCTCACTTAATTCTTGCTTAATCCCTTCCTCCCTTTTAAGCAGGACTAAGAAAAGCAGGCCTAAGGAGTGAGAAAAATATTATACTCAACTTGCCAGAGATAAAAACTAAAAGAAAAAAAAAGAAAAACATCTTATCAGCAAATAAATAAGCCAGAAAAAACACTATATACATCTTGTCAGTGAAAAAAATGAAAACAAACACCTAATCAACGAAAAAAAATATCAGAAAAAAACATAAAATACACCTTAAATATTTGCTGTCACAGAAAATAGAAAATGACTTAAAAAAAACACAAACTAAAACAGAAAACAAATGGCAGACACCGAGTTGGAAGGTGAGACGAACTGGGTGTAAGGTAGACCAACAGTGGGAGAGTCTGGCCGGGACGCATTCGGCCAAACCTTTATGTGCAATTAAGGGCGGTGGCGAGAGAGGCAGGTGACCGAAACCGCCAGAGGAATATACAACTACGGTAAGAGTGGAATGCAATAACCCAAAGTGAAATGAAAAATAAACACAGCGGTGACAAAAAGATAAAAGAATGAACATTAATTTTACAGAATGAATGTGTTAATCAGTACTTACAAAAATAAATGGATAAATAAGAAAAAATATGGTCCTGTTCACGAATGAAAGTCTGTGCAATAAAAAAAAATACGAGAAGTAATAAAAACTCTCTGAATAATATGTGAAAGTCAGTGGATATATATTAACAAAATGCATAATATACAAGAATATGAAAAGATCTCGCTTCAAGGTGATTGAAAATAAAAAGGTATCCATAAATGACGGACGAGAAAGGTAAAATATGAGAAAGTCTGATTTAAAATGAGTGACTGCAACTTAAGAAACAAAGAGGGATAAAATTAACTTAAAGATGTACGACTTAGGTGACGAATGAAATGACGCTCAGTCAGCTTTTATGATGCCTGACGAAGACGAAGAAAAACCAAAGATCGAGTGATAAAATGTGTATCAAAACAAGTGACGATGCCCCCCCAGTACTGACGTAAAAAAAAAAAAAAAAAAAAAAAAAAAAAGAGATACCCGTTACCTTTTTCACATGGAGTTCTGGCGACTTTTTTGAATAACCTGAAAAAAAAAAACAAGAAAATTGGAATTAAAATCTGTGACATTTTGAGTAGCGGTGATTGTTGTGTTGAAGAAAACGTGTAAAACTATTAAATCAGTGAAAATACATCCCGGAAATTTGATCAGTTCAGGATGTATGTTGAAAAAAATGTGCAAATAGCAAAACATGATAAAAATGTATAGATAACAACGTATGATTTAAAAAGGTACATAAAAATTACAGTGCTATAATTTATCCTTAAAAAGATAATGATCTGCCTAATAATCCTGCCTGGCTAATATAATGAAATGTGAAAGGAAAATTTGAGTAAAATATGTTTCTTGAATGTATTTCCAGTAGTAATGGACTCATCTCTAATATTCGATTCCCTGTTCACTGACGTGGATTAAAATGTGTGAAAACCAAGAAGATATTCAGAAAAAATATATATCGTTTCTAGGAGGATCTGCAAATGTGAAAAAGAACTAATACTTTAAAAAATAATAATAATAATAAATAAATCATGCATAAAGTCACCAGAAGATCCGCTACAAGTAATAACAATACAATGGCCCTAATATATGCTTTTCCGTCGTCCACTGAAGTGCGGTGGAAATTATGAAAACCAAATACTAAGAGTTATTCAGTATAAAAATATGCTATAATTTCCACAAACTGCATCCCTTAATACTAAAGATACATATATACTCGACGCTGTTACTTGATAGACTGTCGGCTGAAGTGTAGTGTAAAATATGAAAAACAAGAAATGACCGCTTTAAGTGCTTCCCGTAATAGTGAAAGACATACTCGGTACATGGGTTTCCTTCTCCGTTAACTGAAGTGCATGGAAATATGTGAAAACCAAAGAATGATATGTATTTGAAGTGTAAGACGAAGACTGATAGGTACTTGAAGTGTAAGAAATGTTTATTTGAAGTGAACTCCTTACCAGGGAAGACAGATTTGGCACTAATGTGAAAATATAGCATCAATATTAATCCAACTTAAAAAATATACTTAAACTTTTGTAAACTAATTCCCTAAATACTAAGACCATAATTAGCATAAATGTTTGCTTTACTGTTGGTTGAACTGCTGAAGAAAAACTGAAAACATAACCTATTAGTAAACCAGGAAAATATTAATTACATTTCATAAGTGGGTCTCCAAAAGTGATGATTAAAATGACACTAGTATCTATTTACCTCTTGTTGGCTGTAGTGCAGTGGAAAATGTGAAAACCAAGCACTGATACTCATTGAAAGTGACCCTATTAAGTGTAAATATATATTAGAAGATAATGTTTGCTTTTCTGGCGTCTTAAGAAAATGTAGAACTCGTACGGACAGCAGCCACCACCAACATGCACGACTGCCACAACATCACTGCTGACGAGGTCCCTGTCGCCTGGATCGCCGCAGCGCAGGGGTGGGCACTGACTGTCTCCTGTGTGGGTGGTGTTGGCAATCTGATCACCATTTCCACCATCGCCCACCAGCTGTACCTGGGGCGGGTGTGGAAACGCCGCCGCTACCACCATCACTACCCGCACCCGACTCGGCCCCCGGTGGGTCGCCCTGTCGTTGCTCTCGAAGGCGATACTCTGTTACTACTCCACCTCAGTATCTGCGACTTTCTATACTGTGTGGTTAACCTCCCTCTGACGGCGTACACATACAGCTACGCCCTCGCTTCGCCATTAGAGTGCCCAAGTACGGAGTTCTGCACCGGCGCCGCACTCTTTCGCTACGTCAATGCCCTGGCAGAGTGGACCACCCTTGGGCTTCTGACAGTGCAACGCTGTGTGGATTTAGGCCGTTCCAGAGGTGCCAGGTTCTTCAGGCCTCGTCCTACACTGTTCTTCATCCTGGCCATCTGGGTGGGCAGTGTTCTCCTCCAAATGGGCGCCATCATTGAGGTATGCTTCTACATTGTTACTTTTCTGATTGCTTGTAAATTCATGCTTTTGCTAGGTAAACTGAAACTATAAATCATTAATACACTTTTCCTAAAATAGCTTGTCAGAATCTTGCATAAGCTTCTGAATACTTCTGTTCTAACTACTACTGTGACTTTGTTCTGCTAGGTACACAGCTGTTAGCCTCTTAAGTACGATGACATATTATTCTTTACAGTTTACCCACACACTACCAACAAACAATTCTGATGAAATTATGAAGGACTTTTTACAGACACACACACACACAAAAAAAAAATCAATAACTGACTCCAAGACCTACGGTTCAAAAAGTTTATGCTACACTAAATAAAATAATCAGGATATAACGAGAATAAAATAAGTACGTCATCGGACTGAAGAGGATGAACACTAATCCATGTTTTCATTAAACGAAGAAGAAAAAAAAAAACTATGATGGTAAGCTTCTGATGGACATTCTGTTGTGGTTTACTGCTATAATATGAACTTTATACGTAGTGTTTGTAGCATTTAGTGTTGGCAGGTACACAGTATTTATAAGACACAACCCCAAACTTTCACTTATATGCCTGTCACACAACTTTCACTGTCTGATGATTTACTGCAGTGAATGGTACACTCGTGAGATAAAACTTCTCAGTCTACAACGTCAAGACAGAATTTCACATTAAGGACCAACTGACCAGCGATTTGATACGACTAAAAAAATAAAAATAAAAAAAAGTATCTGATGACCCTACAGTATTACCTGTGCAGTCTCGAAAAGTTTCAAAATAACAAGATGTCATCATCTGGTGTGAAACTTGGCTATAACTTCCCTCCAGTCAGGGGTAAAGTGAGCAGAAACTAATGGCTCAGGAGTGTACTTTAACTGTATTTTCTATTGCTATGTATACACTAGTTATAAGGCTTTGAATCAGTCTTAATATGACGGGACTTTCATGAAGACTTGGCTGAAGCTTCTGACGTGCACTACTAATTTAATGTTACTTTATATACAATAGTTAACTAGTTAGGTACACGGTAGTTCTCAGTCATTCAGTTCGGCACAAAGTAGTTATCAGTCCCCAATTAACATATAGTGAAAGGAAACTGGCTAAACTTTGGTAGGCATAAACTCCTGAGAGGCAACTTTCTGATGATGATGATGTCTTGAGTCTACCTACGAGAACTGAGCCACACCTACAACTTAACTATGAAATTCGAAAAGCGTAATTATAAGGTAGGAGTGAGTTTCCTTGGTTATATGTCAGCTGAGTCATCCAATCTGACCACACTTGGCCAACCACTGAGCTGAAACGTGTTGGGAGAGTCTTTGTCAGGTAAAAAAGAAAAAAGAAATAAAAAGTCTTACACACTACCTGATATTGTGTCTCGTTTCGTTATAGATATAAAACAGCTACAGCAACATAACTCTACCCTAAAAGTCCCCTCACTAAACTGGAACAGTGACATAAACTCTCTCGTGTCGTACTGGGATTTTAAAGGCAGAAATTAATACTGACAGGAACACAGTGGATCCAGCATACATCGCTCACTAAAAACTCAGTCCTGTTACAACGAACTAATGAAAAAAATTTCGGTAACCACCTAATGGACACGTTTTGTTGAAGTGATATGTTAATTTTTTTTTTCCTGCAGTTATTAACACCTGCTATGCAATTATTAGTTTTGCCAGGTGCACCGAGGATAAAGCATATAAACTCTTGACTTATACCATCGAGAACTTAACTTATTCTTTCGAGAGCGGATTTGACGATAAACTTCGGTAAGATTCTGAAGGCACCTGTCTCAGCTAACAATACCAGGACCTCACATCCGATATATATATATATGTTTTGATACAAGGTCTAAATTTTGTCTTAATAAAATGTGTCTAAATTTCGGGCTAGTGTTCTGTTATGGAAACTGGCTTCTAGGCACAGGTAATACCTGGTTCCGTTACATACACAGTGATCATAATATACAAATCTAAATTCCGTCTTGCGACACCTGGTAACTTGAAAAATTTGATAAAGTGCAATAAGCTACTGACCGGCAATGTTAACGAAATAAGACTCTTACGTACGTCACTCATATAAAAACACTGGTATCGATTATTAACAACAGACACCTAAACTAAATCTTGTATCAAACGATCTACTGCACAGTAAGAGTAATACATAAAAGTCATCGTATTTATGGAGATAGGATATTTTACACCTAATTACCACCACACCCCATTACTCCTGTTCATTTTACCCCCTCTCTTTCTTTTCTCTCTTTCTCCCCCTCCTCCCCACCATTTTCTCCATCCCTCATCCCATTATACACACACACCCTTCTCTATTTCTTTACTATTCCCTTGTTCTCCCTTCCATGCACCTTATGGAGAGAGAGAGAGAGAGAGAGAGAGAGAGAGAGAGAGAGAGAGAGAGAAATATAAGTCCCCACCTTGACACATTAAAGCCAAAAACTCTCAGGGTAGTCTCACCATATTTCACTTCACCCACCCCCTCTCTCTTCCTCTCCCCTCCGCCTCCACCCCCTCCTCCTTCACATGCCACCACACGGGCGCCAGTATACCATCTACACTGAATCATACCAGGGCTGTCTCATTTAGGCCTGGTGTGATGGTATTAGTGGGGGTTATTTTATGGTATGTCTAAAGGTCTTGTGAAATACCCATTGAGATTGCTTTAAAGAAATTCAGATTCTCAAACTGTTTCCTGTCCTAGCCGGGAATTGATCTCGCGACCTTGTGATCAGCAGTTCAGTCCTCAATCACTTGACCACCATCTTGCACACACACACACACACACACACACACACACACACACACACACACACACACACACGAAGGCATACATACGGGAACACACAAACACACAAATACGCACGCAAGCACACACGTACAAGCACACACAAACACGCATCCCCCCACACATGAACGCTCGCGCACTCACATACACACATGAACGTTAACATTCACACACACACGCATGCACATATACAGTACATACACACATACACACACATGTAAACACTCATTAACAATGGATTACACCCAGTCCTTCATGTGTGCGGCAGACACGCTTAATGTCCCAGCCTCTCTCTGTCTCTCTCTCTTTTCCTTCCACTCGTAAAAGCAACACGACACAATTTCAACCAATCATCAAGGGGCTATTAAACGCAGCCTCTCTCTCTCTCTCTCTCTCTCTTCACCGAACTCTCCCGCCCCGCCCTGACGTGCCCTGTCCTGCCTTGCCCTGCCTTTCCTACCTTGCCCTTACCTAGGCTGTTCTACCCTGTCCTTACCATACCCTGCCTTGTCCCATCCTACCCTATCCTGACCGCCCTTGCCCTGCCCTGCCCTGCCCTGCCCGTTAATCCAAGCCGCTAAACTGTCCTGCAAAAATCGCTCACCCTTGACATGCAGGCTGGGGGTGTCCAAAAATCGCCATGTCCATTTCCAGGGGTTGTCATGAGCAGGTGGGAGGGGGACGGCAGGGAGAGGAAGGGGAAAGGGGGGGAGAGAGAGAGAGAGAGAGAGAGAGAGAGAGAGAGATTAAAGGTAGAGAAAGTAAGCAAGTGAGGCGGTAAACGAGGACATTAAAAGCCAGACAATGAGCCGTAAAGAGGAATTAGAAACACGAGAAAAAAAGAAAAAAAAGTTACAACCAAATAAGCTTAATAACACTGCATAAACAAGATGAGTAAATTTAACAACTGCATCACCAGGAATAAATTAATGTCTGAAAAAAAAAAGGCACATTCTTTACAATTAATCTCTTTGTACGATGATTGTGTGTGTGTGTGTGTGTGTGTGTGTGTGTGTGTGTGTGTGTGTGTGTGTGTGTGTGTGTGTGTGTGTGTGTGTGTGTGTGTGATTTTATTCAGCTTATGGGGAGACCACTTGCAATAAATTTTACCTATTCACTATCCCCCCCCCCTCTCTCTCTCTCTATCTCTCTCCCTCTCTCTCCTTCGTTGCCACAAGACGATTTTTAGGCCTCGGAGTGAAGGGATGAAGGGCATTAGTGCATTTTCCCTTATACTACACTTTCTCCAGTTCAACGCCTATTAATTCTCGCCACCGCCAGACGATTTCATTCAGCTGGGGAGGGGCGAGAAGCTGGGCACACTCGTACAAGAAGCTCAAGTCAACCCATTCACTACGGCGCTGAATAAAATCGTCTGGAGGCAGCAAAATAGAAAGAATAAAACTTAGTGTTGAGAGGGTTCGGTGGAGCTGGCCGTACTGATCCCTTCACTATGGCGATCTCTCTAATAATAAATACAAATATGAAAGTAAATACAAATATACAAATAAACGAAAATACACAAAAACTGATCGACAAATAAAAATATACATACATACATACATACATACATACGTGATGCTCATCATATATCCATCTCCTGTGTATATGATCAAAGGCAATATTGGTTGGCAGTCATTATACGCACATGAATACACACAAACGACATATGTATATTTATCAGGCAGTATTAACCTTCTCATGGGCGGGATAACTCTAGCATTTTTAGCATTTAATTCCAGGAAACGTTAGATTTTATTCAGGTGAGTTATACTCCTGTCTGAACCCTCTATTTGACTCAGTTATTCTACTGTTTTATTTGGGTTAATAAGACGATTTTATTCAGCTGACGGTGAGTCATGGGAGCATGAGGGGGGAAGGTAGAGCAATTATTATTATTATTATTATTATTATTGTTATTATTATTATTATTATTATTTAGATGTCATCAACATTTATAACTATCATTAACATCACCTTCAACATCAATATCATTATCCTCATCCATATCATCAACATATTCCAATTTCACACACATACACACACACACACACACACACACACACACACACACACAATTATACTACCAACTATCCCGCTAAATCATTAATCCAAATCCCCGATGATTATCCGCCAGAGTATCCAACTGATTGATAGTATATTAGAGAATTGACAGTAACGATGTAAATGAAGGCGACGTGTGTGTGTGTGTGTGTGTGTGTGTGTGTGTGTGTGTGTGTGTGTGTGTGTGTGTGTGTGTGTGTGTGTGTGTGTGTGTGTGTGTGAGAGAGAGAGAGAGAGAGAGAGAGAGAGAGAGAGAGAGAGAGAGAGAATGTTCAAACATCTGTTCGGACTGGGGAAGGATATTGCTCTCTCTCTCTCTCTCTCCCTCTCTCTCTCTATGAGCTTGTGTTTATGTACGTTTTTTTAACATATAAGGGGATGAAAATTCTCTCTCTCTCCCTCTCCTAGCAAGCCGGTCTTTTTCCCTGAGTGGCCCACGCAAGGTTAATGACAGCAAAGCGTGTCTTCCTCTTCCACTTCCTCTTCTGAACTCCACCTCTTCCACTTTTTTGCTTCTCGTCTTCCTTTATTTTTTCTCCTCCTCCTCCTCTTCATTCTTTTTCCCTCCTCATCCTCTTACTCTTTTTCTTCCTCCTCTTCTTTCGCCGCCCTCTTCCTCTTCCTTTTTTTCTTCCTCCTGCTCCACATTCTTTCTCCCTCCTCTTCCTCTTCCTTAATCCTTCCATTATCTCAGCTTCTTGTCTTTTTCTTTTCCACTTTTTATATCTTTTGCCTTTCATCACCCCACCACCCCCACCACCACCACCACCACCATCATCATCATCATATCCCTATTCCCAATAACATATTTATATATAATATCAGCTAATCTAACATCGTTAGGTTTGGGTCTGCTAAGTTAAGCTAGAGTTTGGTATGGTTAAGTGATCGAAGTGAGATAATTTGTAAGGTAAGGTAAGGTACATAAGGCAAGGGAAGGGAAGGGAAGGGAAGGGAAGGGAAGGGAAGGGCCGGGCCGGGAAGTCTAGGATTTAGTAATATTTGGTTATATTAGAAATCCAATTACATTAAATTAGACTGGAACAGGCTAAATCAAGTTACGTTAAATTACGCAAGACAAAAAAAACATCAGGTTGCCCCTTTCTCATCTGTACCACTCAACAATGATCCTCCTCATCTACTCGTATTCCGCGCTCGCCGTTCCTGGAAAAGCACAAAAGCAGTGAAACGTGACGCAGGAGTGAGGCTCAGTTTTCTGCCACATAAAAGACGTGAAGCAGGTGAAACTGAAACGAACCTCTGCTCGAAACGCATTAACAGGTGTGCTAATGTATCTTTTTTTTCTCGGTGCTTGGAGAAAGGGAAGGGAAGGGAAGGGAAGGGATGGGATGGGATGGGATGGGAAGGGAAGGGAAGGGAAGGGATGAGATGGGATGGGATGGGATGGGAAGGGAAGGGAAGGGAAGGGAAGGGAAGGGAAGGGAAGGGAAGAGATGGGAAGGGAAGGGATGGGATGGGATGGGATGGGAAGGGAAGGGAAGGGATGGGAAGGGAACAGATGGAAAGGAGAGAAAGGGAAGGAGAGCTGAGAAAAACAGAGGACAGGGGTGAAAGGAAAGAGAACGGAAGGGAAGGGACGGAAAGGAAAGAAAAGGAAAGAAAAAGGATGAAAGGGAAGGAAAGAAATGACAACAAAAGATGCGATAAAAACAAGACACAAAGACACAATGAAAACAGACAATCCGAAAATCTAGACAGAACCCGGCAAAACAGAGGAGCAAAATGAAATACACTGCACTGTTCTGCGAATTTGGGATGAGATTAACCATTTTCATCCACATTACACTCAAACCAAATCTTGCGTCAAAACAACAACAAGAAGAAGACAGCTACACAACTCCTTTAAACCAAGAAGAAAATTAAAGAAAAATACACGAAAAAAAAAAATGACAGGTATAAATCTTGCATCGACCAAAATGAAAAAAAAAAAAAAGACACCAACACAACCTTCTTAAACCAAGATGAAAATTAAAGAAAAATAAAAAGGACGAAAAATGGCAGATATAAATCTTGACACGACAAAAAGAAAAATGTAAATAAATAAACGTAGCTACACGACTTCCTTAAACCCAGATGAAAATAGAGAAAAACATAAAAAGCAAAATAAAAAAAAGTCTCTACAACAGGATGAAGAACGCTTAGAAAAAATAAGCTTCAATAATTTCCAACCAAAACCTACCTATGTACCTAAGCTTTTTCTCCCTAGGGGGAATAAAAACAAAAACCGTAAAAATTATTGTAGACCATCAAAAATAAGATTGAAATAAAATAGCTACGAAATTTCCCTCAGCTGGGATGAAAAGAAAAAAAAAAAGTAGCGTTCTCTACCCCCTCCACTCTCTCTCAACCAGACCGAAAAACATAACAAATCAGAAACACAAAAAAAAAAGCTGCAAAATTTATAACAAAAACCAAATAAGCTAATAAGTTTTCTCTAACCCATCACAAAAAAAGAAAAGAAAAAAGAAAAACTAAGGGGAAATCTACACAAAATTTAAGAAAACTTAGTAACTTGGGGTGAGAACAAACCCTCGTCATTAACTTCGAGGGGTTGGAATAATTAGCCTGAGTAATTAGCGAGGGCCATCGCTCATTAATAGTTCACCTGCAGCCATTAATCACACCCTCCGCCACCATCCACACCTGTGCCTCAAGGTACGGTACACGGCGCAGTAGGAATTTTGGTTAATGTATTTTTTTCTACATGAGAGATCTAATACAGCAGTAGTAGAGGTAACACACACACACACACACACACACACACACACACACACACACACACACAGCTTTATACTAGACAAACATGCAATTAACCACAGTGATTTTCAGCAACTTAACCCGCTTAAGTCATCAACAAGATACAGAAGAAAGACAGGAGTTAGACAAAACAGAGTGAAAACAGAGTGCAAGGAAGAATATGAAGTGATGGCAGAGAGGACAGAGTGAAGACAGAGTACGAGATGGAGTGGGTGGAGGAAGCAGACGGGGCAGAGATGGATGGAAGGATGGATGGATGAAGTCTGTAATTATGGCGGACTGGGATGAAGCAAGTTAATAGCCGGAGTTGGGGAAGTTGGTACAGGCCTTTGTCCTATACTGACTCTCACATGATGATGATGATGATGATGATGATGCATAAAGGTACGTATCAATGTACACGAGTTCACACCTATATTATTCTTACTGTGGCAAGGGAAGGTTCTGAAAATATGAGTCAGGGGACATCACTAAATATATTTATCTTGGTACAATGACTCTGCGCCATCCAGTCGTCCATATTCAGGTAATACTAAATATTCCCGAAGCAACTTCACTGTAATAATAGAGCCAAACAATGCCAAGACTGAGATACAATGAGCTGTACGCCACTGAATTAGAGCATAAATATTGCACAGGTATGATTAATGTGACCCCTGACAGAGCATAATCGTAGTACAACCGCATCGTGAAAGCAGACTACCTGTACCGAAAGCGTCAACACTGCTGGAATATTATCTAGCTATGTTATTCATGCCTAATATACAGACGCTTAATCAATGTACAACAGTCCGGTGGTACGTTAAATAAATACAAATAAAAAGGACAAAAACAAAAGAAACCTGATCGTACTAATGTGGAAAATACTGTTCGAGGACGATCAGGTAATACTGTTCACGTAAACTCTAATATTCTTTGACGTAGCTTAAACCTATTGCACTACCTTTACTGGCATTTAATATCCTTCGAACAGAGGCAGTACACGATATCTATGCACCAATGAGAGAGAGAGAGAGAGAGAGAGAGGGCGGGGTGTCCGCGCGCGCGCGTGCGTGCATGCGTGTGTACAGTAAGGTAAACAAAGGACGAACATTTTTGCACTAAAAGAAAATGAGAAAAAAAGTGTGCATGGGTGATGTGTACGAGGGAGGAAAATTGTAAAAAAAAAAAAAAAGAAAGAAAGAAAGAAAGAAAACTGCAGAGGTAAACAATAGGAAGGAAAAAATTTAAAAAAGACATGAAAAAAATCGAAAAAAAACTGTGCAAGGGGAATAAATTCATACGAGGGAGAATTAAAAAAAAAGAAAAAAAGAAAAAAAAAAGAAAAGAAGGAGATATTGAGAGGGAAATTGGGTGAAAAAATGTGCATATGAAGGGATTATATTTTTTCCTGGTATGGTCTCTTTCAAACATTGTAAAGCCTTTTATCTGGGTTATTGATGTTGAGAGAGAGAGAGAGAGAGAGAGAGAGAGAGAGAAAGGGTTCACATTCGTATTTTCTAATTTCATCCCACACACACACACACACACACACACACACACACACACGCAAAGCAACGACAAAGAAAATAGAGAAAAGCGTAAATCCTCACCCACAATAGCGCTAATGCACACGGAAATCATATACGCGCCACGCTTTTGAAAATCCACAATTCTCCCTTCCATCACCCTCTCTCTCTCTCTCTCTCTCTCTCTCTCTCTCTCTCTCACACACACACACACACACATACACAATTCCTGGTTTCTAATTAAAGCTGACCATAGCATTAATAGAGTAAAATAATAAAACTCAGACACAGACCCGATAAATACGTGAAAAAGATAGAAAAGACACATCGAAAATTTCACCCACATCTCCCTTCCTTCTTCATCCCATCATTTTCATTTCCTCTTATTCTCAGCTGTTCTCCTCTATGCCTGTTTTCCAGGGGGTCTCATTATAAGCTCACGATAGCCTTCATTCATTAGCATAAGGAGAATTTAACTGATGCCCGGGAATTTAAAAAAAAAAAAAAAAAAGATTAACGCTAGCAGGTCAGTTCTATATACCGCTATTTTTTCTTCCGCCATTAAAATTTTCCCATCATCAATATCTTGTTTTTCCTTCCTCTTCGAGATTCTGATAATGAAAAAAAATCCTCTGGGGGCAATAATAAATAAATAAATAAATATGACGCCATCGTAAAAGTGTTAACGATGATATACAAACCATCGCTGTTTGAAGGTCACACAAAACCAATATATAATTCGCAGAGACAGAGACAGAGAGAGAGAGAGAGAGAGAGAGAGAGAGGCATCACGCATCTCAAACTCTCCCTCCATTTTTTCTCTCGCATTAGTCTCGACTCTCTCCTCTTCCCTCATCCACTGTTCTTTTCCACTTTATATTTCAGAGATTTTATATGCAGGTAATGGTAGCGTTATTCGCAGGTGTGAGAAAAATTAGACTCAGTTCCGTTAAATGTATAAAATCCAATAAATACACGCGACTTAGAACATTACGTGCTAATTTCTCCTTGCATCAGTCCATTTCCCTTTTCTATTCTGTTTTCTAAGGTTATTTAAGATTATGCTGGCTTCATTCTCTTCTTACAACTTTTCAGATATACAAATTAATCTTTATAATAGCATATATTCGTAGGCGGAAGGAGGATTAGGTTAAAAATCAGCGTAAAAATAAAAGGATCACCTGTCTCCGATACTCAGACATTTTTCTCTTTATCATTTTCTTTTTCTTTTATCATCTACCACCAATCTCTATTCCCGCTTTTCCTGGATTTAAAATGTCGTTCATGAGAGGCTTTATTACTTGGCTGAAGGAAAAAATAATAATTTCTCGAAATACGTAAAAATAAGAGAGGAAACTGCCACCACGCGTACCAGAGACTCCAGCCAGTTTTTTTTTTTTTCTGTTAATCTTTTTTTCCCTTTTATCTGCGTTCAGAATCCTCTGTTTCTACATTTCATGGATTCTGACTGAAATTCATGACAGTATTTATTAGCTGGCTGAAGGAAAAATGTTAAAAGTTCCTGAAATATCCAAAATACGTGAGAAATATTACGATACCTATACGAAAATTTCCCTCCATTATTCCTCACTATTCACCTTGCTTTTCCTTTTATCATTAGTCGTTCCCTCTCTATCCTGCCTTTCTGACAAGCTGCTTAATATTCACGATGGTATGCGCTAGTAGGCGGAATAAGAATTAAGGTTCAAAATTATGCCAATTTTGAGAAGAAATAAAAAAGCCTACCTCCATCAAGAATATCTCGTTATTCCTTCATCATTCTTCGTACTCTCCATTTTATCACCTATAATTCTTTTCTATAGCCCTATTTTTTTCTGCAATTAGAGTAACTTTTTATGATGGCATATACACAGGGCAGAAGTAGAATTAGAAGGCGGTGAAATACGCAAATTAATGAAGGAAAATGACACACCAAGTCCCAGATATCCCCTTCCACTCTTGTCCTCATTTCTTCTTTTATCGTCTGTCCTTTTCTTCTGTTCATACTTTTCAGAGGACAGATTCTGATGGCACTCATTCGTAGGTGGAAGCTGAAATAGTTTAAAGTTCCAAAGCAGAGAGAGAGAGAGAGAGAGAGAGAGAGAGAGAGAGAGAGAAACACAATCCTCCCGCCAAAAATGTCAGTCTCACCATTTTCAATATTTATTTCCTTTATAATACGCCATTCTCTTCTATTCTTACATTTCCTTGAGCCTAATTAAAATTCACAATGGAACTGATTCGTAGGGGGGATGAGAAATAGTTGAGTCTGAAAAAAAAAATAATAATAATATACGAGAAATTGCACACCAACATGAATCTCCCTCCATATATATATTTTTTTTATTCATCATTCTCATCGTTTCCTTGTTTATCATCTACTGTTCTCATATTATCTGTCTTGTTATGGAATTCTGCTTGAAGTATATGACGGCATTAATCTGTAGCAGACATAAGACTACAATTGAAGTCCAGCAAATGAGCAAAATAAGCGAAAGTCACAGAAGAGAAGTTGGGTCATCTCGCGTAAAATCCTCCGCCTCATCATGCTCCTAATTCCTCTTATTGCCGTCCATTTTTCTCCCCTGATCCTACGTTTCCGGGATTATTTTTACAGCTCCTGATGGCGTGTAGTCCTAGATAGAGGAATATTGGAGTTAAGTCAGCGAAAATCCGTGAAAATGATGAAAGGCGAAGTTATTCAATACAGAAGACAGAGGCGGCAGTGAAATCGGTTATACCCTCAATCCAATGATGTATTTAGGTAGTCTATTCTCGCTGCCTCCAGACGATTCTATTCAGCTTCGAGATCTCCCGTCCTGAACATATAAATGAAAGTTATATATCTTCTTCAACGCAGTCTCGGATGAATAAAATCGTCTGAGAGCAGAAATTAAATGAAAAATGCGTCACTGGACTAATGGGGTTAAAGAAGTGATCTGCTGTTCGATTCAGGACTAGGCCACGGAACAGTATATTTTTTTGCATATCGTAATATCCTACAGAAGACCCACCGACATGCCATAACACCTGATCTAGTACCATGACCTTAGACCTGACTGACACAAACCTAGCATGACCTCAATCCGGACGGTAGGTATTAACGCCGAAGTGGTGACATGAGAAACTGTGTGGCGCGATGAAGGATTGCTGGGCCTCAAGGAACGGAATATCAAGTTCACACACACACACACACACACACACACACACACACCAAAAACCATGAAATTACTTTTTAAAAGGCCCAACATAATTTAAATGACTGTCTTTTCAACGCTTTGCAGAGGGCGGGGCGATGACGTCACAGGCCTCTTAGCCAATGGGGGATGGGGTTTCAATTCTTTACTTACGTTAAGCTTCAGAGTTGATATATTAGTCGCGGTGCACACCAGAGAGAGAGAGAAAAATGGGGGAAGAGAGTGGCCAATAAAAGAGATAAAGGGAGAAATATGACACAGAAGGGGGGAGGGGGCAGAGACAGACAGAGAAAAAGATGAAGATAACCGTATCAGAGAGAGAGAGAGAGAGAGAGAGAGAGACTTAAAGCGAACATTATATACCAATTTGCTTCGTCCTTGCCCTTCCTCTGAGTATTTTAACTAGCAACTTTATTTCGTTCAACCTCCACTGCTTTTTTAACACTTCAGATGCTTTCACTACACTTCGTTCAGTGTGTGTGTGTGTGTGTGTGTGTGTGTGTGTGTGTGTGTGTGTGTGTGTGTGTGTGTGTGTGTGTGTGTGTTGCAGCTTAACCTCTTCAGTATGACGACATGATCATTTTAATTCCCTCCACCTCCAATCATTTTACTCAACTTGGGAATGATATCAACACATCGTCTGTCGTAAACCTGAATAGACTTCTCCCGCTCATGAAGGGGTTGGTAAGGCTACATCTAAACCCTCCAGATAAACAGACAGAAAGATGAACAGATAGGCTGGCAGATTGACAGGCAGACAGACACACAAACAGACAGAGAGACAGGTATACTTGGATTTAGAAAGTTATGAAGATGAATGGAAAGATAAAAACTGATAGACTGAGACTGACCTACAGATTGCCAGACAGAATTAAGGACACAGGTACAGACTGAAAGATACAAATGCACACGCAGGTAACTACTGGTACTGAATGATCTCCAAGGCCTTCCCAGCTCTCTCTCTCTCTCTCTCTCTCTCTCTCTCTCTCTCTCAACCACCACTCACTCCTCCCCACTCCTTCAGCAGCCCATCCCACACCACACATTCCACCCTTGCAATATTAAAACCAGACGCATTTTCGCGAGGCTTTTAGACCCGTTTAAAGCGGTTCACACTGGTCCCGTGGCAGCACACAACGTTTCCTGGTAGCACTAGATAAGAAAGATAGCCACGAACGACCCTTAACACACTGACAGCGAACGAAACTACAAGAAGAAAAGGAAAAAAAAAGCTTCACACAACTGACAGCCTACTACACAGACGGCGGACGGAACTAAAAGATATAGACTAATAACACCGTCACTGAAGGTTCAGAATTATCACCCCCTCCTCTCTGTTAACATAATTTCGTGGCTCAAGTCATACTATTCTCCATCTAACAGGAGTAGAATTTAGGATGGTATCAGTCTCGCGTCCTTTCATTCGAGCATCTACGAAGTCCACAAAGCTTACAAGAAAGGAAAAAACAAAAATAAAGAAAAATATAAAATGGAGCTTTTCATTCCATGGAAACATAATCAGGACGTAGATAGATATGTAAGTCAGGCGAGGAGGATAACAGGAACACGGCTCCTTGATTTCTTCTGGGACTTAACTTAGGAGAAACTTCCCAGAAAATTCCCAGTTCAGTCTCTCCTTCCCGACCCCACAATCCTACGATAAGAATAAAGGCGGAGGTGGGCGGGGTGAGGTGGAGGGAGTACTGTATTTCAATTTAAGTTACATGGAGTACACGATAGAATGGTTTACGGTGAGGGACTGGAAGACAATACAGGATCAGCCCGAAGACAACCTGGTTCGTAGCAAAGGTTAATTAAATGAAAGCGGAAAAATGTATGGATTTACACGAAGTAGGAAGACAGCCAGTGTACCTCGAGATTAATGTTCGTTTTTGGGAGGGGGGGGGGTGGAGAAAATAATAAACACAATAATGTCTCCTTCAATACTCCCACTGAAATAATCTTGGTTCTGTATTCATGGTTTCAGTGGAATATTGTGTAACGTACGAACATATACAGTGACAGTTTCTTCAGAATGAGATACAGTGGTCGAATGACAGTCATGTAAACAAGTGTCATAACAACACTTAACCCCAGCACTACAAGAGATGGTGGTAGGTGGGAGCGCCCATCATCCACTCACTTGATGTAGTGCTGCCTCCTTCTTCCTTCATGCATATCACTCTTTTTCTGTGTCTGTCCTCCTCTCCTTCTAGTTCTTCCATCCTTCCTGTCGCTGTTTATTACTCGGCTTTACACTTCAGCTGACTCTACACTGGGTGACATGCCAAATGGTTTCCTGTAACTTAGGAAACCATTTATAACTCTGGGTGGTAACCATATTGCCAACTAACGGGCTAACGGGGTGACGTTGGAGCCTACTGTGGTAACTCTGTTAACCGGGCGGAGACGCAAATGCGTTGTCTACCCAGGAACCAAACCTCCACAGTAATCCCCACGCCTCGCTGTGGCAATGTGCAGTCAGCCGAATAGGAACATCGGTTCACTGCACGGGATAGCCCTGCAAAGTCAATTGCTCTCCTGTGTTGATAGGTCTGCTCGATCAGACAGACTGAAGTTGTACAACAACTACAAGAGAAGAACCAGGCTGAAGTACAGTCAAATACAGAAGTCCGTTCGCCTCCCCTGCCTTTTTCACACCGCTGGTCACAGATACTTCAGTGAGACGTGGTGGACAAAACTAAATATAATCACCCACTGATGAATGAAATATGCGTCTCCGTCCACAAGGTCACATTCAAGCATCTGGGAATCCAGTGATAAAAATAAAGGCAAGAGAGGCGAACACAATTTAGTATTACACAGCAGAAAGCGGAACAGAAGACGTTATTATAATGAACGAGTTAATTTATATATTTTGCAATCCCATCTCTACGAAAAGTCTCACTTAGGCTTAGCAGAGATGGGCTGTTGGTAGCCAGGAAATAATTAAAGAGACGTCTCGTACTGAGGGGGTTAAGAGGGTACCAGAGCAAGTAAACAAGCGTGACACAAGCCCCCCAAGCAAGACAGCATGAAGCAAATGCGTGAGCAACATTGTCTGTGGCGCTGTGAGTCGGTAAATTGGATGCCTGGTTACCCTGTGATGAGGTGCTTCCCTGTGTGGTTGCTTGCTTGGCTGTTTGTTTGCCTACACACACACACACACACACACACACACACACACAATCACACACACAATCACACACACACACATACACACACACACACTTTAATCTGGTGACGTATTTTAGTTTTTCTTGCTCTCTCGACACGATAGCCCTTTTCTGTTCAGGGGTGACTTCAAACCACAGAAATCAGACACCCCTCATTAACCCCTTCAATATTAGATGGGTTTCTTAGGCTAATATCGTAAGGAAGATGCAAAAATCAACTAAAATATGGGTCTTTCGTTTGAACTTGGTCCATAATTTTGTCTTTTTGCACCAACCACGAACTGAGAGCAACATCTATACAGCGTACGGTACACCATCTTACGGTACACAGTCTTACGTTACATAAACTTACGGTACATCATTTTACGGTACAATCTTACGGTACGGTATTAAGGTACACCATCTTAAGGTACACAATCTTACGGTCCAGTCTTTCGGTTCACCAACTTCCGGTGCATCATCTCAGGTCCAGTACCCCCAAAGAAGTGTGTTCTAGTAGTATCGAACTTATTTGTAGCATTAAGTACCACTATTAGCAAATGTAGCAACAGCAACCAGAAACACCCTTAGATACAGCACTAGCCCTGCACAAATAGCACCAGGTAAGAACAGAACTTAGAGTGTAGTTCAGTGTATTAGTGTGTAGGTGTGCTTTTGTAGCAACTGTTTGTAGCACTGTAGTTAAATCTTAGTATTATTAGCTGTACAAATAAAAACTACCAGACACAGCACAAACCAAGTAGAAATTACATGTACACAAATACCCATACATAGAGTGCACAGTGGGTGTGTAATTGCAGTAGTTATTCGGTGTACTGATGAGAGAGAGAGAGAGAGAGAGAGAGAGAACCACTATAAAAGATGTGTGACTGCGGAAATGGAAGCAGTAGAGTTGGTATCTTAGCACTAGCAGATTTTTTAGTAGTATTATAGAACTGGAGATTTTTCACTAGCATTTCTTTAGTACTCCCATATTACCACTAGCCAGACAAAAACAGCACGATGTATAGCCCATTTCCACCTTAAAAGATGTATTATTATTATTATTATTATTATTGTTGTAGCCATTGTCTTTAGCACTATTGTTAAATCTTAGTACTGTAATAGCATTTTTTTCACTAGTCTTAATTCAAGTCAGGCAATCTTAGTACTAGCAAATTTTTCACTGGCTTTAATGCCACCCTTTTCACTAGCTAGCCTTTAATACCTGCCTTTTCACTAGCGTCATTAATACCAGCCTTTTCATTAGCTAGTCTTTAAAACCTGCCTTTTCACTAGCGTCTTTAATACCAGCCTTTTCACTAGCTAGTCTTTAATACCAGCCTTTTCACTAGCTAATTTTTAATACAGTACCAGCCTGTTCACTAGCTAGTCTTTAATACCAACCAGGCAAAATTAACACCAGGCCAAACACATTCTGTATATATATGAACACACGTCGAGTACCAGCCTAACCCAAAGGTGTAGCTCGACCTGCCACCCCCTCACTCGACAGGATCAGTTCGGCTACGACCCCGAGGCCTACAAGTGCGATCTGTCTCAGCCGTGGGCCCGCATCTACTTCTACACCCTCGAGAGTCTCCTGCCCTGCGGCCTTATGCTCACCGGGTGCCTGAGCATCATTTTCCAGATCTGGCGCAACACGAGGAAGCTCAGAGCGGCTGGAATGTGAGTATCTGGAAGGGGTGATGGGTAAGAGGGATGAGAGATGTGAAGGGGGGTGTACGGGTTATGGGATGGGAGAGAGGGAAGGGGAAAGGGACATGGAAGGGCAGAAGGGAAGGTATAGGGGGAAAGGCTAGGGTGGGAAAGGGGTGAGGGGAAGAGGGAGAGGTGAAAAGAGGGAGGGAGATGAGGAGAGGGACGGGAGAGAAGGAAGGGGACGGTAGATGGTTATGGGAACGGAGAGTGGGAGGAGCGGAAGGTAGAGGAGGCGGTGGGGAGGAAGAGGGAAGGGGGGATAGGGGAGGTAAAGGGGAAGGTAGATGGGGGAAAGCGGGAGGTGGGAGGAGGTGTTTCTGTGTTTTGTTATCGCGGCACGTATGGGTAAGGTATATTTTCAGACTCAACGCATCACCATTTCACAGCGACTGGAATGTGAGTACCTGGAAAGGGGAAGGAGCTGGAAGGGTGGCGGGGAGAAGGGGAAGAGGGAATGAAGGGAAGGGACAGTGGGAATGGGGCGGAGGAGAACTAACTCTCAGTATTATTCGTTCTCTAAGCATCTCTTTCAGATCTGATATAACACAAGGAAACTGACCTGCTGGACTGTGTGGAACTGAAGGAGGAGGAGGAGGAGGAGGAGGAGGAGGAGAGAGAGAGAGAAAGAGAGAGAGAGAGACGGAGGGGGTGGGGGAGTGAAGCGTATGCTGCCGAGTGAACTCATGCTCACCGCCTGGCTAAGCATAATTTCCAGATCCGGAACAGAACGAGGAAGCTGAGAACGGCTGGACGGGGAGTATCTGGAAGAGGTGTGGGGCGGGGGGCTGGAAGAGGGGAAGGGAAAAATGAAGGGAGGGAATGGAGAAGGAAGGAAGGGGGGGGGACAAGAAGGGGAGGAAATGAAACAGGATGGGAAGGATGGAAAGAGGAATGTAGGAAGGAACTGGGAAAGAAGAGAATGTGAAAAAACGAAAGAAAGAAGGCGGGAGAAGAGGGGAAAAGAAGGGAAGGGTATAAAAGGGGAAGGGAAAAGAAAGACAAAGGGGAAAATGGAAGGGGGCACAAACCAATGAAAGGAGGGGAGATGAGGGGAAAAGGAGGGAGAAGAAAGGAAGCAGGGAAGAACAAGGGGAAGGATGAGGCGTCTACTTATGTGTACTTAAGCATCATTTTCCAGATTTGCCG
This sequence comes from Coenobita brevimanus, assembly GCF_032717465.1. NCBI lineage: Eukaryota > Metazoa > Arthropoda > Malacostraca > Decapoda > Coenobitidae > Coenobita > Coenobita brevimanus. The sequence continues at coordinate 35,024,514 of NC_137039.1, forward strand.
CAACACTAAGATCAGAGTGGCTGGAAAGGTAGGGAGGGGAATGGAAAATGAAGGAGAGAGGAAAGGAAGATGAAGGGGAGAGGGGAAGGAACACGAAGGTGGGGGAGGGGAGAGGGACGGGGTGGGATATAAATGTTCAGGCACTAGAGGCAGGAGAATCAGGAAAAGAAGATGAGGGAGAGAAAATGTGGGAGGAGAAAGAGGTATCACTATGAGAGGGAGAGAGAAAGTGTAAAAAGAAGAAACAAGAAAGGGATACGAACGGAAGGAATAAACAGAGGTGAAAGGGAAGGATGGAAGGGTGGGAGAAGGGTGAGAAAGAGGGGTGAGAGGGAGGCAGGGTAGGGAGGGAGAGATGATGAAAGGTGTGTGGGAGGGAAGGGAGGAAGGGAAGATGAGGGTGGAGAGGAGGTATCCTTCTCCCCGGCTGCCAAGCATCATTTCTCAGATCTGAAGCAACGAGGGAAATGAAGAGATGCTGGAATATCTGGAAAAAAAAAATGTGTGTGGGCCTGGAAGGGAGGGAGATAGATAGATAGATAGATAGATAGATAGATAGATAGATAGAGAGAGAGAGAGAGAATGATGGGGATGGAAGGGAGAGAGGAAGGGAGACTGACAGATAGACAGAAGGTAGGAGGGAACGAGGAGAAGGAAAGGGAGGAAGAGGGTGGGAGGGGAGGAGGGGAAAGGAGGAAGATAGGTAAGAGAGAGGGAATGGAGAGACGAGGCAAGGTAAGGAGGAGGGGAGAGAGGCAAAAGGGATGGAAGAGAGGGGGAAATAGTGTAGATGGAAAGAGAGATGAAGAAGGAGTAGAAGAAGGAGACAGGAGAAATGAAGAAGCATAAGAGGACAGAGAAGGGAGGCAGTATGGAAAGGGGGAAGGAGAAGGAAAGGGAGGGAGGGAGGGAGGAAGAAAGGAGATGAGAAGGAAGGGAGAAAAAAAGGAGGGGAGAGGAAGATGCATCATTCTTTCCTTCTGGCTCAGCATCATTTTCCAGATCTGACACAACAAAGGGAAACTCGGACAGGTCTGGAATGTAAATACCTGGAAAAAGGCGTGGGGCGGGACTGGAAGGTAAAAGGGGGAGAGGGAGAGGGCAAGAGCCAGAGGGAGAGGGAGGGAGAGGGAGAAGGAGGGAGTAAGGGGATACCTGGAGAAATTGTTGGGGAGAGGACCAGTGGGAGGGGTCGTGGAGGAAGGACTATTGTTGTTGTCGTATTGCTGTTGTTCTTTTTGCAATTCCAAGATCATTGAGCTGAGCATGGTGGACCGCAGGAAATTGGCGACTTCAAGTGGTCGCTCCCAGAGATCTTTTGTTGAGTTTGAAGGACCGTGTGTCGTGAAAGTGTAATATATGTGGTGTGTGTGTGTGTGTGTGTGTGTGTGTGTGTGTGTGTGTGTGTGTGTGTGTGTGTAACGAGGAGTGTTTGTGAGCTGTATTGTGTGTCGGCATTGTGGCAGGGAGGGGTGGTGGTGGTGGCAGGAGAGGGAATAAAGAGAAGGGAGGGAAGTTAGACAGAGGGAGGGGGGGGAAACATGAGATGAAAGAGAGAGAGAAAAGATTGGAGGAGAGAGAAAAGATAGGGGGAGAGAGAAAAGGGAGAGGAGGAGGAGGAGAAGTGAAGAAAAAAGAGAGGGGGGGACTATGTAAAAACGCAAGAATGGAAAAAGCTGGAAGGGAGGAGAGAATCTGGGAGGTACTGGGGAAGAGGAGAGGGGAGGGAAGGGAGGGGGAAAAGAAAGGGGAGGGGAGGGAGGGAGGGGGGAGGGAAGAAAAAAGGGGGGATTGTAAAAACGTGAGAATAGGAAAAGCTGGAAGGGAGGAGAGAATTTGGGGGTAGGGGGGCAGAGGAGAGGGGAAGGAAGGGAGGGGGCGAGGAGGGGAGGGGAGGGGAAGGGAGGGGAGGGGAGAGGGAGGAGACTCGAGGAAAGCCAGTGGAGGAAAAACAGAGGGGACACTGAGGAGGAAGTTCGGGAAGAGAGAAGTTTCATTATTTTTTTTTTTTCTCGTAAAGTTTTAGAAATTACTGAGAAGGTAAAGAGAGAGAGAGAGAGAGAGAGAGAGAGAGAGAGAGAGAGAGGGGGGGGAGGGGGGTAGCAAATGAACTAGAAGGAAGACACGGATGGAATGGATACGACAGATAGAAAAGAGGAAAATGTTGCGAAGAAAATTGAAAAAAAGGAAAAACAAAAATCATACATACTGCGCATACATACTCGTACATATACACACACATACATACATACATACACTGCACACATATTACACACATTTTTACATACACAAGAATTGTACATACGCACACATTACGCACATAAATATAAATTTCACACATATATACCGTACACATACGAAGTTCCTCAATCGCCATACCTAAGTCTTCCGCATCATTATCATGCATTACGACACACACCTGAGGGCATTAATTACCGACGTCTTCCCCTCAGCCAATCCAATTAGGCGAGTCATTAAAGAGGCCAGCAACACACAACCCTATTCCTTACACGCCGATAACGACCTAATTACGGCGGAGACATCATTATATTGGGATCGTCGATGATTACCCCCCCCCTCCCGAGGCTGCCTTGTTTACTATCACCGCTACGTCTCTCTCTCTCTCTCTCTCTCTCTCTCTCTCTCTCTCTCTCTCTCTCTCTCTCTCTCAATCTCATATTCAGTCTGGAGAGATATAATCACTCATTAACCTTTGCATACTGTGACACCTTCCCCTTTACATCCTTTTTCCTATACTCATTTTACTCTAACTTGGCCTCAAATTGCCATCTTTCCATTTTTCGTAGGAACTACGATATGGCACTAGTCACGAAAAGTGCTTTGGAAAGGACGTAAGAGCCGTAGCACAGTCTTGTTACTGAGATATGCAAAATGAGTTAGAAAAGACCTGAATATGGTACCAGTCACGAAGAAGTGCCACTAAAAGGACGCAGAGCCGTGGCATCGTCTTTCTCTGTCACTGAACTAAGCGAAATGAGTTACAACAGGACGAAAATCTGGGCCATGTTAAGGTGACAGGACTATAACAGGTGATTTTACTGAAGTCTGGAGAGATATAATGTACTAAGGGGAATAACTATGACACCTTCAAAACAGAGAAAATATGAGGGTGAAAAACAGAAGGAAATGGAAAATGAAACAGAGGGAGGGAGAGAAAAAGGAGGGGAAAAATCCTTCGTGTTCTGAATGACACAGAAAAATATGGTGTGTGTGTGTGTGTGTGTGTGTGTGTGTGTGTGTGTGTGTGTGTGTGTGTGTGTGTGTGTGTGTGTGTGTGTGTGTGTGTGTGTGTGTGTGTGTGTGTGTGTGAGCATTTTTCCTTCATTTTATATTCCCTCCACCTCTCCCCTGCAAAGCCTCTCTCTCTCTCTCTCTCTCTCTCTCTCTCTCTCTCTCTCTCTCTCTCATTATACCCCTCTCACTTTACGCTCTCCCCTCTCTCCTGTTTCTCCCCTTTCCTTCCATTCATCCCTTTATTACCCGCCATCACGTCTCTCTCTCTCTCTCTCTCTCTCTCTCTCTCTCTCTCTCTCTCTCTCTCTCTCGTTTACTCAGCTAAATCTTTGAATACTTTCTGTGTCTAATATACTGTATACTGCACGCATCAATCTGTGACCTTTATTTCCGATCGATAATTCTTAAATTTTTATCACTTCGCCCTTCCTGTCCCTAAATCCTTGGGTCAATCAGATCAAAAATTAAATTGATTCGATCCTTGATATATGACCTCTGACCTTCCTCCCCCCCCCCGGGAAATAATCACCTGCACCTTTAATGGTCTTCAGCCATTATGCTACATTTTGCGCAATTCCATTCAACATTTTTTTCGTACCGTTAGCTGAGAGAGAGAGAGAGAGAGATTCCATACTAATTATCGTACTGAACTTTACTCATTTTAATAAGGTGGAGATTTTCGTCTTTTTACACCTTCTTTCCCGCAGTTCACTGGCGGAATAAGACAAATCTACGGCTCTACATCCCCTTCATAGCACTTCTTCGTGAGTAACACCATAATCTAATGTTAATCTCATGGTGCAACTTAAAATTCCAGATGAACAGGTGGCAATTTTACGCCTGGCTAAAGTGAAGAGTAAAATTAAATGTCATGAATAATAAAACATGCAAAATTGAAGGGAAATGTGTAAAGATAAATCGGTAAGGGAAAAGCGTTTGGGGACCCTGCCAAGCCCACGAGTAAGTGCCCCTCCCCCCACCCTCACAGCACCTATTCTGGGCTAATCCCATAATGTGTATGCAAATGAGAGTGCAATATAAATCATTCCTGCAGTTAACACGCTTCCTTACTCTCACAGCAGGGGGAGTCAGGCGGACAGTGTCAGATCTCCAGACTTAGCCTCACAAGTAGAAGGATTTTTTTTTTTTTCTTTCAGTAACTTCTAGACGGTTTTATTTTGACTGGGAGAGATTTTCAGAACTGGAGGATTTTGATGCAGATTTTATTAACAGTAAAATTTCACTATGTCTCCTCTAAGTTATATAAAGGAGTTCATAAAAAAAAAAAAACGGGGGGATGGAAGACGCGCTCAATCTGTAACGGTTAAGCGCCTTACTCTCTCAGGAAGTGGGGTCAGGCTAACAGCGTCATTAATGCAAAGCTTAACTACCCGAGTGCAATGACGTTCTTTTTAAAATCTCCTTTTATTCTTGCAACCTCCAGACGAATTTGTTGACCGTCCACTAAACCCTTCGAGACGATGACTTTTTATATGCTATTTTTTTCCTGACAGGATGATGTTACTGGGCTTAATGATGACCCTGGAGGTGTTAAATGGCTTTGTAATTACCTTTTTTCAGTAATCTAGCAAGCCCTGTTTCTTACACACACATAGAGAGAGAGAGAGAGAGAGAGAGAGAGAGAGAGAGAGTAGGGGGGGAGGTAAAACAAATGCCAAAGTGCAAGTGAGAGACTAGAAATGTGACAAAGTGAGAATGGTGCTCCAAAATGAATGGAGACAGAATATCCACAGAAAGGGTCGTTACTGAGTAGGGGATGATACCTGAAGCACCCATCCCATGTTTACCATATGAGGGAGGGTGGCGTACTGTAGAAGGGGTTCTTTCTGAGTAAGGACACAGGCCCGAAACTTCACCTCAACGCCAGAAGGAAGAGTATATGAGGGAGGATGTATTGTGGGAGAGGGTGTTAGTAAGTAGGGATGAAAATATTTTAAGGTGTACTTTCCTTGGGCACCCCAACCTACACAGATGACATAACGAAGGGTGGCGTGAAATAAATGAGGTTGTTAATGAGTAGTGAGGGAAATGCCTGGAATTTTTATGGAGGCCTCCCCGTCGGGCATGTGGTGTGTCATGAGGGAGGGTGGTGCGTCGTGGGAGGAGTTCTTTATGAGTAAGGATAGACAGGCATGGAGATATTTCTGTCCAGGTCACGCCATGTTGCAAACGGAGACAGACTGACGGATCGACAGATACAGAGACAGATAAATACACATGGACAGATGAACTAGTGTACAGAATGATATAGATAGATGGACTGACAGATACAGACAGACAGATAATAGATACAGACAGAAACAGCCATACAAGTAGACATACAGGTCATGGATAAATAAGTTTCACTCCCGACCCAACTTTCAGCTTGTCATGCAGACACCATGTTGGCTGAGGTAATTACACTTTAGGTCGTTCTCGTGTGTAAGTTCTCCCCTCATTACCTTGTGAAGTTCTTTAACCTCCTCCCCAAGAAAAAATGTACGAGAATTTTAAAGATTCTATTTCGGGGTACAACTAGATCATTTTAACCAACTGAGGGAAGCGCTAAAAACCTTTCTCCGACCCAAGCAATTAACCGTGAGCTAAACCTTAAATTCAGACTGAAAACACTTACGTTCTGAGCCAAAACATTTCAGTTCAGTTCTAAACCATTTCATTCGAACTGAAACATTTAAATTCCAACCAAGTAAGAGTTGCTGTCAGAAACAATATGATTCCAGACCAAAGTAACAAATTCTAACTTATGAACCATAAATTCTGATCCAAAAACCTGAACTTTCCAAAACGCTCAAAATTCTAACCAGATACGCTCAATTTCCAAACAGAAGCGCTTCAATTCCAGTTCGAAACTTCTGGAACTGCAACTGGAAACCCTCGAATTTCAACACTTCATTTCGTGCACTTTAATTATGCATGAGGTCAGCGCTCGCGGTGTGTCGGGGGAGGGGGGGGGGAGGCATGAGAGTAGAGGAAGGAGGAGGGGAAGAGGTGGGAGCAGGTGGGGGAGGGGGAGGGAAAGACCGATGGAGAAAGGAAGAGGATGTAGATAAGTCGTGAATGGAGTGAAGAAAGAAGGTTTGGAAGAGGTGTGTGTGTGTGTGTGTGTGTGTGTGTGTGTGTGTGTGTGTGTGTGTGTGTGTGTGTGTGTGTGTGTGTGTGTGTGTGTGTGTGTGTGTGTGTGTGTGTGTGTGTGTGTGTGAGAGAGAGAGAGAGAGAGAGAGAGAGAGAGGGGGAATGAACAACAAATGAAAATGAACAAATGAACAACAAATGAAAAAGAACAAATGAACAAGAACAAATGGAATAATTAACAATGATCTGTGTATGTGGATCAGTCCTCTAACGACGTGGTTGGGGCCAAGTCAGTTATTCATCATTTATAAAAGCTACCTTTGTCTCTCTCTCTCTCTTACCATTAACTGAGAGGACACATCAAAGAGATCACAGAATACATGAATTCCAACACTGCTCTTCTTCCTTACCTAAATATTCCTTCATATGACACGTATCATTTTCTTGAAGGCTATTTACGTGAACTATGTCGACAATGAGGGAATGAGGCCATGCTAGAGGAATGAGGAGGTAGGAAAGGAATGAGGGGATATGAATGGAATGAAGAGGTAGGAATGGAATGAGGAGGGAGGAAAGGAATGAGGAGGTAGGAATGGAATGAGGAGACAGGAATGGAATGAGGAGGGAGGAAAGGAATGAGGAGGGAGGAATGGAATGAGGAGGGAGGAAAGGAATGAGGAGAGAAGAGAGGGGAAGGAGAAGAGGGGAAACGAATGATGATGAGGACTGGAGGCGAAAAATATTGTCCCTTGGATATCAGTATACTATTATTATTATTATTATTATTATTATGAATCAATTCTGGGATTAGGCTTCAGGGACTACAAAGATAGAAAAATGAATGGATCAGTGGGTAGACAAATGTATTAAAGAAGGGTAAATATTGCTACAGACAGACAGACAGCCTGACATGCACAGTAATGAAAAGATAACAAAACGAAGAAGAGCAGGGAGAGAGTTAAGTATGGTAATGAGAGAGAGAGAGAGAGAGAGAGAGAGAGAGAGAGAGAGAGAGAGAGAGAAAGAGAGAGAGAGAGAGAGAGAGAGAGAGAGAGAGAGAGAGAGGGAGGGAGAGAAGGCATACTTGACTGGAGGAAACAGAACGGAGAGAGAGAGAGAGAGAGAGAGAGAGAGAGAGAGAATGTCGCAGACTCGAGGATACTGAGAATAAGGAAAGAAAGAAGCACACAAAAATAAGGGGAGAAAATGAGAAGGAAAATGTGAAAGGAAAATAAAATGACAGTGAGAAAAGGGAGGGGAAAATGAGACTGGAAAAAAGAGAGAGAGTGGGAAAATGAGAAGGGTGAAGGACAATAAGAATGAGAGATGAGAGAAACAATATTAAATTACAGGACAAAGAACGATGGGAGGGAGAGAGGGTGCTAAGGCCAATAAAATACAATTACAGTCTCAAATTCTTTCCATAATATCAAGTTTTCTTATCTATGGCGCAGAAAAAGAAAACAAAATAAAAACGTTGATTTATTTTCGCTTCGCACAAGGTTTCGCAGTTTTCCATCGCCAGAATTATATATATATAAAAAATTTGTGAAGAACTAGCACATTTTTCATTCATATTTTTTGGCACAGAGGCAAGAACAGAAAAATTAAGTTTACACGTTTTCGCTTCACCTATAAATTAGCTGCTCAATGTAGAAAAAAATATCCAGGCTTTCCCCAATAATAATAGTAATAACAAAAATAATGATAATAATAACAATAACAACAAAAATAATAATGATACTACTACTACTATTACTGCTACTACCAAGAATAATAATAATCTATCTATCTATATACCTAGGCTGCTTCCCCCAAGGAAAGGGAGGTAGCCGAGACAGGACGACTCACTCTCCATTTACTCATCCATTCAAACACATTCATTCGCATTTTAGCCCCAAAGGGGAGAACGGACAGATCCTCACCGCATCACACCGCACAAGGGTCAACTGCGCAATAACATAAATAATACACAATAATCCCAGTTTCCTTCATGAAACAAAACCAACAACATGAAGGCAAACTTTATTAATATTCGCTTCACACAAGTCTGCCTTCTTTACGGCTCAAACGGTACTAAAAAAAAAAAAAAAAAAAAAAAAAAAAATCCCAGGCTTCCTCCATGCCACGGGAACACGAAAAAATAAATTGGTCGTATCAAAGTTTTTTTCATTATTTTTTTTAGCTGTTTTCCTCTAGTATACTGACGACGACAAGGACGCGAGAAAAGTCACATTAATCTCCGCTGCCTAAATACACCAGAAATGAGAGAGAGAGAGAGAGAGAGAGAGAGAGAGAGAAACTACTGTAAATTAAAGGTGCTCCAACTTTGACCCTTCACCTTCTCCCTATTTTTTCTTTAAAGATCAACAGGGGAAGGAAAAGAAAATTAAATAAATAAATAAAAAAAATCCACACACCAGATCGCCAAATCGAATCATTTCTTCGAATCTCTACATCCCCAAAAAATAAATAAGAATAAAAACCATCAAACAAAAATCCAAAACCAGATGAAAAAAACAATGTACCATCAAAACATATGCAAAATATCCAAAAAAATATATAATAGATAAACAGATAGACGGATACATAGATAGACAGATACAGATAGATAGATAGATACAGATAGACAGACAGATAGATAGGTAGATATAAAATAATAAAAAATCGTCTTACCTTGCGTGTGAAGATGGCGAGCGAGGGTCCCCGGGTCAATAAAGCCAGGCCTGGAAGATGAAAATGAACGATGCTTTTAGACTCAGGTTATTCTTTTACTGGGGTTTTCTCGGCTCTACCTCTCTATTTTTATTATTTTTTCGTCTTTTTTTCGAATTTTGCTACGCTTCTCTCCGCTTTACATTATTATTATTATTATTATTATTATTATTATTATTATTATTATTATTTTACTTATCGAATTTTCTCTCCGTTTTTGCTTTGTTTTGTGAATTTAATACAACTTCTGATTTGTTTTTGAGTTTGCTTTTTTTTTTTTGGAGAGAGAGAGAGAGAGAGAGAGAGAGAGAGAGAGAGAGGCTTTAGCTCAAGGACGCGTTTAAAATATCATTACAGCTATATACATTTTTTTTTCAATTTAGGGGACATTTCTCGAGCTGGATGGGTTAATATATTCCTTCATTAACCCCTTCACTACGGGATATTTTTTAAGATTAATAGAATCGTCTGGGATAGCAAGAATATAATAAGCAAGATGTAGTGTTAAAAGGGTAAAAATAGTCTCTCTCTCTCTCTAGTACTTCCATTTATCTGATCTTGCTTCTAACTTCAATACGAGGAACGTGGAGCGGGGAGTGTAATGTGCCAATAGTGTGTGTGTGTGTGTGTGTGTGTGTGTGTGTGTGTGTGTGTGTGTGTGTGTGTGTGTGTGTGTGTGTGTGTGTGTGTGTGTGTGTGTTACTGGCTGGTTGTCAACAGGTTTGTATGTGAAGTGTAACTCAGATTTGATCCGATTTAGATTCAATTTGATAGAATAAGTCTCGGCCAAAGAGCAACTTATTTGATTGCGAACAACTGGTAAGGTCACTGGGATGGGTCAACTTATACAGATAATGATAAACAGATGATTAAGAAGCTGATGATGATGATGATGATGCTATCGAATACAGCAATGATTATAATAACATCTCTTTACCTCCTCCCGCCCCAGCTGCTGTTGCTGATGATGATGATTATGATATTTGTTTTCTCATACCATTTACTCATGGGAAATAGGGTTAGGTGATGATTATGATGAGGTGTATGAGGAGGAGACTGGTGGCGATGATGAATATGACACTGATGATGATGATGACGACGACAAAGTGTATTAGTAGGAGGGTGGTGATGAAAATAAGTGATGATGAAAATGGCACTCATGATGATGATGATGACGATAGGCTAAGGTACTGCACTTGATGATGCTGTCGATAAGCACTATCCTAACAACAATTCTTTTCCCCTCCCCTCTACCCCAGGTCCCAGCAGCTTGCCAATCAGCGGTTCCGCAGTATGCTCAAGTCCACGGCGCTCCTCCTGGCACTCCTCTTCCTCTTCCTCGCCTGCGTCATCCCCATCTGCGTCTACAACGTCTACATCCTCCTTAACGCCCCCACCGGGACCTACCCTGAAAATGTGGTACCCTTGGGCATCGCCATCTTCATGTTCTACTGGATACAATACGGCGTGAATTTCCTCGTATACGCGGCCAGCAACGCAAACTACAGAGCCGCGTATAAGGAGTTCCTCAAGCTCCTGGCACGACAGGTTTCGAGATTACTGAGAACCAAGAAGTCTCATGAGGATACCCAAGGCCCTAAAATCTCCTCCATGAACACCATACCCCAAGCTCATCATGCCGTTACCTCCGTTGCCCTTATGCCTCTGAGGGGAGTCAGGGAGAAGGAGGTCACATCCCCGAGGTTCATGACGCCGGTTCGGGGACAAAGTTCAAAGCATCCACTGAGCCTACAGAGATTGCAGAGCTACCCATCTGACCACCGGAGCAAGGAGTACGAGAGGAGAGTGCATACCTTCCCCAGATCGGACGTGCACTTCTGGTACGGGGTGGTGTGGAGTTCGGATAGTCAGTCCACTCGAAGCTCCGTAATGACGCTCGAATCCACAGTCAATCACGAAGCAGAAGCCGCCACTGCTAAATGATACCCACTTCTGGTACGAGATAACGTTGATCTCCGATAATGAATCTACCTGAAACTCCATTATCACGAAAAAATTCGGACATTTCAGATATCCACGCGACTGCATTACGGCGTTCGAATCCACTGCCATTCACAAACCAGAAGTCATCACTGATTTGATATCCTCTGCTTCTGGTGGGATGGTGTGGAGCTCTACTAGTCAGTTCACTCAAACCACTACAGTATTATAACGCTCGATTCCACAGCAAGTTCCATAATGACATTGGAATCCAGTCACTCACGACGCAGGAGCCATCACTGCTAACTTCCTGCTTTGGTTCTCTAGCTCCACTCCAACGAGATTCTCTCTTCAAACTTTTCACTCAGCAGCACAAGTAGGGACCTTGATGTGAAGGGATTAGACTGGACTACTGGAATGTGCTCTGGGGGAAAATTTAGGCTAAGGAATAAACTGACTGTCTGCCTTAATAATCCTCGTGCAGTCGATACGCATTTCCCCTAACCATTCTCCAGCTCGTCGACGTTCCATTATTATTAACTGATGTCGCCACGTCCCGATGGTGATATCTTCATCTAAGTGACGTCAGACAGACTTCACAAGTGTCAGATTCTATATTCTTGGTATCAATATAAGTCTCGCCTTTTTGTGTGACATCACTGGGCCATCTTCTCGTCAACTAAGGAGGCTCCCCACCACCTCTTCCTTATCAGTACATCTCTGCTTATGCGATGTTCAGATTATCTCATAAATCATTAACGCAGTGTACACTAAGGAACAGTGCTCCGGAGAGACGCCCTCCCGTGGTGGTACTGATTTAACCGGGGGGATTTACTCCCCAGTTATACAAACGTCCTTCATCTCCCTCCCTATCCCCTAAAAAGAAGATGGTGAACTGCCTGAGGATGGGAACTTCAGCCTACAGTCCACTGCGTTCACAACAGATAAACTAGGGACGACTACTATACTACGGGACAAAAGTTCGCCTAATATTTCACCTCTTCTACTTTTCACTTCTCCCCTGATACCTAATAGGCTTATGTAGGGAAAGGCCTGGTTGGTTTCTCTGCCCATAAATGATTCTCTTACATGTGATGCATCAAGGGAGGAAAGTCACGGACATGCCCTAAGCGTTAAGACGGCGCGGTGTAACGCCGAACTAACTTTTGTCCTTGAACATTTGTGCCAGAAAGCCTCCTAATCTGACGAGAATAAGGCCAACTGGAAACCCATAGATCTATTCATGGGCATATTCGTATCCCTGTCTCTGCAACACACAGGATCGCATTCACGTGGGCCTAGGAGCCTCTCTAGCATCTTCCTTGGGTGATTTGTTGTACAGCTGTCGATGATAATACTCTTCCATGTTTCACTCCAGTACTTTTGTAACTCAAACTATATATTCATACAAGTTTGGCCTCAGATCCATGTTATTAAGGTCATTTACTGCAGGGACAACACAATGGTTTATAAAGACTATGAAGGGGGAAGTAAGTGAGACGGCATAATCATTGGTCTCGACTGTTCCTATTATAACAATTCCATCGTGGGCGTAACTCCCATCACTTTACATGTACGTTCCTTATCTAATATAACGAAAGAGTATTAATTTATCAAGTACAGAAATAACTAGTAAGGAAGAAGTACAATGGGGCCTCCTAATCCTACAAAAATACTGTTCCTTCTGAGCAATGTAAGTACCAGTGTGCTGCAATACTGAAGACATCCTACACCAGGATAACCTCATGCATATCCTAAACTTTACAATAATTCACTGCATTTTCCTTGACTCGGGAGATCCTAACACATCTTCCTCAGCGGTTTATTGTCCACATTACACCTTAACATCCACTTCTACTCTACTGACACGAACTATGTCGATATTTAAAAGATTCAAATTCCAAACACGAGGATATTAATGTGTAGTTTGCACAATAAATCGCTACGGCAGAGGTGTCACGAAGCCTCCTATGCCAAAAAGAACGTGGCTCCATACCCCGAATAAGTGAATAATAATAATAATTATACCTAACAATACCTAAAAAATCCTACAAATACGCTGTCACCTTATCATTAAAAAAAAAAAAAAAATTCGGAAGACATTTATTGTTGTTATTATTATTATTATTATTATTATTATTAT